>NC_064641.1:973687825-973990855 GCF_023864345.2 Schistocerca serialis cubense | reverse complement strand
TGAAACACAGAAATTGCTTCGGAATTAAATAGAAGAGGCACATTGACGACTTAAGTACAAGAAGACTGACTCTTCTGACTGACTATGTTTTGAACATTTCCTGTGAGTCCAGTTTTTGACTCCGATGCATCACTATATGTTTACTGTATCCCTTGGACCTTCTTATTGACGATGAAACACAGAAATTGAATCGGAATTAAATAGAAAATCACAATGCTGACATAAGTACAAGAAGACTGACTCTTCTCACTGACTATGATTTCAACATTTCCTGTGAGACCAGTTTTAGATTCCGATGCTTCACTATATGTTTACTGTATCCCTTGGACCCTCTTGTTGACGATGAAACTCATAAATTGCATCGGAATTAAACACAAGAGGCACAATGCTGACTTAAGTACAAGAAGACTGACTCTTCTTGCTGTGTATGTTTTGAACCATTCCTGTGACACTAGTTATAGATTCCGATGCTTCACTTCAGGTTTACCGTATCCCTCTGACCTTCTTACTGACGATGAAACACAGTAATTGCATCGGAATTAAATACAAAAGGCACATTGCCGACTCATGTACAAGAAGACTGACTCTTCTTACTGTCTGTGTTTTGAACCTTTCCTGTGACACTAGATATAGATTCCGATGCTTCTCTTCAGGTTTACTGTTTCCCTTGGACCTTCTTATTGACGACGAAACACAGAAATTGCATCGGAATTAAATAGCAATGGCACAATGCCGACTTAAGAACAAGAAGACTGAATCTTCCTACTGTGTATGCTTTGAACCATTCCTGTGACACTAGTTATATATTCCGATGCTTCACTTCAGGTTCACTGTATCCCTCTGACCGTCTTATTGTCGATGTAACACAGAAATTGCATCGGAATTAAATACAAAAGGCACAATGGCGACTTAAGTACAAGAAGACTGACTCTTTCTTATTGTCTACGTTTTGAACCTTTCCTGTGACACTAGTTATATATTCCCATGCTTCACTTCAGGTTTGCTGTATTCCTTGGACCTTCTTATTGACGACGAAACACAGAAATTGCATCGGAATTAAATATAAAGGGCACCATGCCGACTTAAGTACAAGAAGACTGACTCTTCCAACTTTCTATGTTTTGAACCATTCCTGTGACACTAGTTATAGATTCCGATGCTTCACTTCAGGTGTACTGTATCCCTCTGACACTCTTATTGACGATGAAACTCAGAAATTGCATCGGAATTAAACACAAGAGGCACAATGCTGACTTAAGTACAAGAAGGCTGACTCTTCTTGCTGTGTATGTTTTGAACCATTCCTGTGACACTAGTTATAGATTCCGATGCTTCACTTCAGGTTTACCGTATCCCTCTGACCTTCTTACTGACGATGAAACACAGTAATTGCATCGGAATTAAATACAAAAGGCACATTGCCGACTCATGTACAAGAAGACTGACTCTTCTTACTGTCTTTGTTTTGAACCATTCCTGTGACACTAGTTACAGATTCCGAAGGTTCACTTCAGGTTTACTGTATCCCTCTGACCTTCTTATTGACGATCAAACACAGAAATTGAATCGGAATTATATAGAAAATCACAATGACGACATAAGTACAAGAAGGCTGACTCTTCTCACTGACTATGATTTGAACATTTCCTGTGAGACCAGTATTAGATTCCGATGCTTCACTATATGTTTACTGCATCCCTTGGACCCTCTTGTTGACGATGAAACACAGAAATTGCATCGGAATTAAATACAAGAGGCGCAATGCCGACTTAAGTACAAGAAGACTGACTCTTCTTGCTGTGTATGTTTTGAACCATTCCTGTGATACTAGTTATAGATTCCGATGCTTCACTTCAGGATTACCGTATCCCTCTGACCTTCTTACTGACGATGAGACACAGTAATAGCATCGGAATTAAATACAAAAGGCACATTGCCGACTCATGTACAAGAAGACTGACTCTTCTTACTGTCTGTGTTTGAACCTTTCCTGTGACACAATATATAGATTCCGATGCCTCACTTCAGGTTTACTGTTTCCCTTGGACCTTCTTATTGACGACGAAACACAGAACTTGCATCGGAATTGAATAGAAAAGGCACAATGCCGACTTAATTACAAGAAGACTGACTCTTCCCACTGTCTATGTTTTGACCCGTTCCTGTGACACTAGTTATAGTTTCCGATGCTTCACTTCAAGTTTACTGTATCCCTCTGACATTCTTATTACGATGAAACACAGAAACTGCATCGAAATTAAATAGAAAAGGCACAATGCCGACTCACGTACAAGAAGACTGACTCTTCTTACTGTCTATGTTTTGACCAATTCCTGTGACCCTAGTTATAGATTCCGATGCTTCACTTCAGGTTTACTGTATCCCTCTGACATTCTTATTGAAGATGAAACAGAGAAACAGCATCGAAATTAAATAGAAAAGGCACAATGCCGACTCACGTACAGGAAGACTGACTCTTCTTACTGTCAATGCTTTGAACCTTTCCTGTGACACTAGTTATAGATTCCTATGCTTCACTTCAGGTTTACTGTATCCCTTGGACCTTCTTATTGACGACGAAACACAGAAATTGCATCGGAATTAAATAGAAAAGGCACAATGCCGACTTAAGTACAAGAAGACTGACTCTTCTTACTGACTATGTTGTGAACATTTCCTGTGAGACCAGTTTTAGATGCCGATGCTTCACTTCAGGTTTACTGTATTCCTCTGACCTTCTTATTGACGACGAAACACAGAAATTGAATCGGAATTAAATAGAAAATCACAATGTCGACATAAGTACAAGAAGACTGACTCTTCTCACTGACTATGATTTGAACATTTCCTGTGATACCAGTTTTAGGTTCCGATGCTTCACTATATGTTTACTGTATCCCTTGGACCCTCTTGTTGACGATGAAACACAGAAATTGCATCGGAATTGAATAGAAAAGGCACAATGCCGACTTAATTACAAGAAGACTGACTCTTCCCACTGTCTATGTTTTGACCCGTTCCTGTGACACTAGTTATAGTTTCCGATGCTTCACTTCAAGTTTATTGTATCCCTCTGACATTCTTATTACGATGAAACACAGAAACTGCATCGAAATTAAATAGAAAAGGCACAATGCCGACTCACGTACAAGAAGACTGACTCTTCTTACTGTCTATGTTTTGACCAATTCCTGTGACCCTAGTTATAGATTCCGATGCTTCACTTCAGGTTTACTGTATCCCTCTGACATTCTTATTGAAGATGAAACACAGAAACAGCATCGAAATTAAATAGAAAAGGCACAATGCCGACTCACGTACAGGAAGACTGACTCTTCTTACTGTCAATGCTTTGAACCTTTCCTGTGACACTAGTTATAGATTCCTATGCTTCACTTCAGGTTTACTGTATCCCTTGGACCTTCTTATTGACGACGAAACACAGAAATTGCATCGGAATTAAATAGAAAAGGCACAATGCCGACTTAAGTACAAGAAGACTGACTCTTCTTACTGACTATGTTGTGAACATTTCCTGTGAGACCAGTTTTAGATGCCGATGCTTCACTATATGTTTACTGTATCCCTTGGACGTTCATATCAACGATGAAACACAGAAATTTCATCGGAATTAAATACAAAATGCACAATGCCGACTTAAGTACAAGAAGGCAGACTCTTCCTACTGTCTATGTTTTTTACCATTCCAGTGACTCTAGTTATAGATTCCGATGCTTCACTTCAGGTTTACTGTATCCCTGTGACCTTCTTATTGACGATGAAACACAGAAATTGCATCGGAATTAAATGCAAAAGGCACAATGCCGATTCAAATACAAGATGACTGGCTCTTCTTACTCTCTATGTTTTGAACCTTTCCTGTGAGACCGGTTTTAGATTCCGATGCTTCACTTCAGCTTTACTGTATCCCTTGGACCTTCTTATTGACGACGAAACACAGAAATTGCATCGGAATTAAATATAAAGGGCACAATGCCGACTAAAGTACAAGAAGACTGACTCTTCCAACTTTCTATGTTTTGAACCATTCCTGTGACACTAGTTATAGATTCCGATGCTTCACTTCAGGTTTACCGTATCCCTCTGACCTTCTTACTGACGATGAAACACAGTAATTGCATCGGAATTAAATACAAAAGGCACATTGCCGACTCATGTACAAGAAGACTGACTCTTCTTACTGTCTTTGTTTTGAACCATTCCTGTGACACTAGTTACAGATTCCGAAGGTTCACTTCAGGTTTACTGTATCCCTCTGACCTTCTTATTGACGATCAAACACAGAAATTGAATCGGAATTATATAGAAAATCACAATGACGACATAAGTACAAGAAGGCTGACTCTTCTCACTGACTATGATTTGAACATTTCCTGTGAGACCAGTATTAGATTCCGATGCTTCACTATATGTTTACTGCATCCCTTGGACCCTCTTGTTGACGATGAAACACAGAAATTGCATCGGAATTAAATACAAGAGGCGCAATGCCGACTTAAGTACAAGAAGACTGACTCTTCTTGCTGTGTATGTTTTGAACCATTCCTGTGATACTAGTTATAGATTCCGATGCTTCACTTCAGGATTACCGTATCCCTCTGACCTTCTTACTGACGATGAGACACAGTAATAGCATCGGAATTAAATACAAAAGGCACATTGCCGACTCATGTACAAGTAGACTGACTCTTCTTACTGTCTGTGTTTGAACCTTTCCTGTGACGCAATATATAGATTCCGATGCCTCACTTCAGGTTTACTGTTTCCCTTGGACCTTCTTATTGACGACGAAACACAGAACTTGCATCGGAATTGAATAGAAAAGGCACAATGCCGACTTAATTACAAGAAGACTGACTCTTCCCACTGTCTATGTTTTGACCCGTTCCTGTGACACTAGTTATAGTTTCCGATGCTTCACTTCAAGTTTACTGTATCCCTCTGACATTCTTATTACGATGAAACACAGAAACTGCATCGAAATTAAATAGAAAAGGCACAATGCCGACTCACGTACAAGAAGACTGACTCTTCTTACTGTCTATGTTTTGACCAATTCCTGTGACCCTAGTTATAGATTCCGATGCTTCACTTCAGGTTTACTGTATCCCTCTGACATTCTTATTGAAGATGAAACACAGAAACAGCATCGAAATTAAATAGAAAAGGCACAATGCCGACTCACGTACAGGAAGACTGACTCTTCTTACTGTCAATGCTTTGAACCTTTCCTGTGACACTAGATATAGATTCCTATGCTTCACTTCAGGTTTACTGTATCCCTTGGACCTTCTTATTGACGACGAAACACAGAAATTGCATCGGAATTAAATAGAAAAGGCACAATGCCGACTTAAGTACAAGAAGACTGACTCTTCTTACTGACTATGTTGTGAACATTTCCTGTGAGACCAGTTTTAGATGCCGATGCTTCACTTCAGGTTTACTGTATTCCTCTGACCTTCTTATTGACGACGAAACACAGAAATTGAATCGGAATTAAATAGAAAATCACAATGTCGACATAAGTACAAGAAGACTGACTCTTCTCACTGACTATGATTTGAACATTTCCTGTGATACCAGTTTTAGGTTCCGATGCTTCACTATATGTTTACTGTATCCCTTGGACCCTCTTGTTGACGATGAAACACAGAAATTGCATCGGAATTGAATAGAAAAGGCACAATGCCGACTTAATTACAAGAAGACTGACTCTTCCCACTGTCTATGTTTTGACCCGTTCCTGTGACACTAGTTATAGTTTCCGATGCTTCACTTCAAGTTTACTGTATCCCTCTGACATTCTTATTACGATGAAACACAGAAACTGCATCGAAATTAAATAGAAAAGGCACAATGCCGACTCACGTACAAGAAGACTGACTCTTCTTATTGTCTATGTTTTGACCAATTCCTGTGACCCTAGTTATAGATTCCGATGCTTCACTTCAGGTTTACTGTATCCCTCTGACATTCTTATTGAAGATGAAACACAGAAACAGCATCGAAATTAAATAGAAAAGGCACAATGCCGACTCACGTACAGGAAGACTGACTCTTCTTACTGTCAATGCTTTGAACCTTTCCTGTGACACTAGTTATAGATTCCTATGCTTCACTTCAGGTTTACTGTATCCCTTGGACCTTCTTATTGACGACGAAACACAGAAATTGCATCGGAATTAAATAGAAAAGGCACAATGCCGACTTAAGTACAAGAAGACTGACTCTTCTTACTGACTATGTTGTGAACATTTCCTGTGAGACCAGTTTTAGATGCCGATGCTTCACTATATGTTTACTGTATCCCTTGGACGTTCATATCAACGATGAAACACAGAAATTTCATCGGAATTAAATACAAAATGCACAATGCCGACTTAAGTACAAGAAGGCAGACTCTTCCTACTGTCTATGTTTTTTACCATTCCAGTGACTCTAGTTATAGATTCCGATGCTTCACTTCAGGTTTACTGTATCCCTGTGACCTTCTTATTGACGATGAAACACAGAAATTGCATCGGAATTAAATGCAAAAGGCACAATGCCGATTCAAATACAAGATGACTGGCTCTTCTTACTCTCTATGTTTTGAACCTTTCCTGTGAGACCGGTTTTAGATTCCGATGCTTCACTTCAGCTTTACTGTATCCCTTGGACCTTCTTATTGACGACGAAACACAGAAATTGCATCGGAATTAAATATAAAGGGCACAATGCCGACTAAAGTACAAGAAGACTGACTCTTCCAACTTTCTATGTTTTGAACCATTCCTGTGTCACTAGTTATAGATTCCGATGCTTCACTTCAGGTTTACTGTAATCCTCTGACCTTCCTATTGACGATGAAACACAGAAATTGCTTCGGAATTAAATAGAAGAGGCACATTGCCGACTTAAGTACAAGAAGACTGACTCTTCTGACTGACTATGTTTTGAACATTTCCTGTGAGTCCAGTTTTTGACTCCGATGCATCACTATATGTTTACTGTATCACTTGGACCTTCTTATTGACCATGAAACACAGAAATTGAATCGGAATTAAATAGAAAATCACAATGCTGACATAAGTACAAGAAGACTGACTCTTCTCACTGACTATGATTTCAACATTTCCTGTGAGACCAGTTTTAGATTCCGATGCTTCACTATATGTTTACTGTATCCCTTGGACCCTCTTGTTGACGATGAAACTCATAAATTGCATCGGAATTAAACACAAGAGGCACAATGCTGACTTAAGTACAAGAAGACTGACTCTTCTTGCTGTGTATGTTTTGAACCATTCCTGTGACACTAGTTATAGATTCCGATGCTTCACTTCAGGTTTACCGTATCCCTCTGACCTTCTTACTGACGATGAAACACAGTAATTGCATCGGAATTAAATACAAAAGGCACATTGCCGACTCATGTACAAGAAGACTGACTCTTCTTACTGTCTGTGTTTTGAACCTTTCCTGTGACACTAGATATAGATTCCGATGCTTCTCTTCAGGTTTACTGTTTCCCTTGGACCTTCTTATTGACGACGAAACACAGAAATTGCATCGGAATTAAATAGCAATGGCACAATGCCGACTTAAGAACAAGAAGACTGAATCTTCCTACTGTGTATGCTTTGAACCATTCCTGTGACACTAGTTATATATTCCGATGCTTCACTTCAGGTTCACTGTATCCCTCTGACCGTCTTATTGTCGATGTAACACAGAAATTGCATCGGAATTAAATACAAAAGGCACAATGGCGACTTAAGTACAAGAAGACTGACTCTTTCTTATTGTCTACGTTTTGAACCTTTCCTGTGACACTAGTTATATATTCCCATGCTTCACTTCAGGTTTGCTGTATTCCTTGGACCTTCTTATTGACGACGAAACACAGAAATTGCATCGGAATTAAATATAAAGGGCACCATGCCGACTTAAGTACAAGAAGACTGACTCTTCCAACTTTCTATGTTTTGAACCATTCCTGTGACACTAGTTATAGATTCCGATGCTTCACTTCAGGTGTACTGTATCCCTCTGACACTCTTATTGACGATGAAACTCAGAAATTGCATCGGAATTAAACACAAGAGGCACAATGCTGACTTAAGTACAAGAAGGCTGACTCTTCTTGCTGTGTGTGCTTTGAACCATTCCTGTGACACTAGTTATAGATTCCGATGCTTCACTTCAGGTTTACCGTATCCCTCTGACCTTCTTACTGACGATGAAACACAGTAATTACATCGGAATTAAATACAAAAGGCACATTGCCGACTCATGTACAAGAAGACTGACTCTTCTTACTGTCTTTGTTTTGAACCATTCCTGTGACACTAGTTACAGATTCCGAAGGTTCACTTCAGGTTTACTGTATCCCTCTGACCTTCTTATTGACGATCAAACACAGAAATTGAATCGGAATTATGTAGAAAATCACAATGACGACATAAGTACAAGAAGGCTGACTCTTCTCACTGGCTATGATTTGAACATTTCCTGTGAGACCAGTATTAGATTCCGATGCTTCACTATATGTTTACTGCATCCCTTGGACCCTCTTGTTGACGATGAAACACAGAAATTGCATCGGAATTAAATACAAGAGGCGCAATGCCGACTTAAGTACAAGAAGACTGACTCTTCTTGCTGTGTATGTTTTGAACCATTCCTGTGATACTAGTTATAGATTCCGATGCTTCACTTCAGGATTACCGTATCCCTCTGACCTTCTTACTGACGATGAGACACAGTAATAGCATCGGAATTAAATACAAAAGGCACATTGCCGACTCATGTACAAGAAGACTGACTCTTCTTACTGTCTGTGTTTGAACCTTTCCTGTGACACAATATATAGATTCCGATGCCTCACTTCAGGTTTACTGTTTCCCTTGGACCTTCTTATTGACGACGAAACACAGAACTTGCATCGGAATTGAATAGAAAAGGCACAATGCCGATTTCAGTACAAGAAGACTGACTCTTCCCATTGTCTATGTTTTGAATACTTTCTGTGAGACCAGTTATAGGTTCCGATGCTTCACTATATGTTTACTGTATCCCTTGGACCTTCTTATTGACGACGAAACACCGAAATTTCAACGGAATTAAATAGAAAAGGCACAATGCCGACTTAAGTTCAAGAAGACTAACTCTTCCCACTCTCTATGTTTTGAACCATTCTTGTGACACTAGTTATAGATTGCGATGCTTCACTTCAGGTTTACTGTATCCCTCGGACCTTCTTATTGACGATGAAACACAGAAATTGCATCGGAATTAAATACAAAAGGCACAATGCCGACTTAAGTACAAGAAGACTGATTCTTCTTACTGTCTATGTTCTGAACCTTTCCTGTGACACTAGTTATAGATTCCGATGCTTCACTTCAGGTTTACTGTATCCCTAGGGCCTTCTTATTGACGACGAAACACAGAAATTGCATCTTAATTAAATAGAAAAGCACAATGCCGACTGAACTACAAGATGACTGACTCTTCCCACTGTCTATGATTTGCCCCATTCCTGTGACACTAGTTATAGTTTCCGATGCTTCACTTCAGGTTTACTGTATCCCTCTGACATTCTTCTTGACGATGAAACACAGAAACAGCATCGAAATTAAATAGAAAAGGCAAAATGCCGACTCACGTACAAGAAGACTGGCACTTCTTACTGTCTATGTTTTGAACCATTCCTGTGACACTAGTTATAGATTCCGATGCTTCACTTCAGGTTTACTGTATCGCTCTGACCTTCTTATTGACGATGATACACAGAAATTGCATCGGAATTAAATAGAAATGGCACAATGCCGACTTAAGTACAAGAAGACTGACTCTTTTTACAGTATGTTTTGAACCATTCCTGTGACACTAGTTATAGATTCCGATGCTTCACTTCAGGTTTACTGTATCCCCTGGACCTTCTTATTGACGACGAAACACAGAAATTGCATCTGAATTAAATAGAAAAGGCACAATGCCGACTGAAGTACAAGAAGCCTGACTCTTCTTACTGACTATGTCTTGAACATTTCCTGTGAGACCAGTTTTAGGTTCCGTTGCTTCACTATATGTTTACTGTATACCTTGGACAGTCTTATTGACGACGAAACACAGAAATTGAATCGGAATTAAATAGAAAAGGCACAATGCCGACTTAAGTTCAAGAAGAGTAACTCTTCCTACTCTCTACGTTTTGAACCAATCCTGTGACACTAGTTATAGATTCTAATGCGTCACTTCAGGTTTACTGTATCCCTTGGACCTTCTTATTGACAACGAAACACAGAAATTGCATCGGAATTAAATAGAAAAGGTACAATGCCAACTTAAGTACAAGAAGACTGACTCTCCTTCGACCTTCGTATTGACGACGAAACACAGAAATTGCATCGGATTTAAATAGAAGAGGCACAATGCCGACATAAGTTCAAGAAGACTGACTCTTCCCACTCTCTATGTTGTGAACCATTCCTTTGACACTAGTTATAGATTCTGATGCTTCACTTCAGGTTTACTGTATCCCTCTGACCTTCTTATTGACGATGAAACACAGTAATTGCATCGGATTTAAATACAAAAGGCACAATGCCGACTTAAGTACAAGAAGACTGACTCTTCTTACTGTCTATGTTCTGAACCTTTCCTGTGACACTAGTTATAGATTCCGATGCTTCACTTCAGGTTTACTGTATCCCTTATACCTTCTTATTGACGATGAAACACAGAAATTACATCTGAATTAAATTGAAAATGCACAATGCCGACTTAAGTACAGGAAGACTGACTCTTCTTACTGACTGAGTTTTGAACCATTCCTGTGACACTAGTTATAGATTCCGATGCTTCACTTTAGGTTTACTGTATCCCTCTGACCTTCTTATGGACGATGTAACACAGAAATTGCATCGGAATTAAATACAAAAGGCACAATGGCGACTTAAGTACAAGAAGACTGACTCTTCTTACTGTCTATGTTTTGAACCATTGCTGTGACACTAGTTATAGATTCCGATGCTTCACTTTCGGTTTACTGTATCCCTTGGACCTTCTTATTGACGACGAAACACAGAACTTGCATCGGAATTGAATAGAAAAGGCACAATGCCGATTTAAGTACAAGAAGACTGACTCTTCCTACTGTCTATGTTTTGAATATTTCCTGTGAGACCATTTTTAGATTCCGATGCTTCACTATATGTTTACTGTATCCCTTGGACCTTCTTATTGACGACGAAACACAGAAATTGCATCGGATTTAAATAGAAGACGCACAATGCCGACTTAAGTTCAAGATGACTGACTCTTCCTACTGTCTATGATCTGAACCATTCCTTTGACACTAGTTATTGACTCCGATGCTTCACTTCAGGTTTACTGTATCCCTTGGACCTTCTTATTGACGATGAAACACACAAATTGCATCGGAATTAAATAGAAAAGGCACAATGCCGACTTAAGTTCAAGAAGACTAATTTCTTCCCACTCTCTATGCTTTGAACCATTCCTGTGACACTAGTTATATATTCCTATGCTTCACTTCATGTTTGCTGTATCCCTTGGACCTTCTTATTGACGACGAAACACAGAAATTGCATCGGAATTAAATAGAAAAGGCACAATGCCGACTTAAGTTCAAGTAGACTGACTCTTCTTACTGTCTATGTTCTGAACCTTTCCTGTGACACTAGTTATAGATTCCGATGCTTCACTTCAGGTTTACTATATCCCTTGGACCTTCTTATTGACGACGAAACATAAAAATTGCATCTTAATTAAATAGAAAAGCACAATGCCGACTTAAGTACAAGATGACTGACTCTTCCCACTGTCTATGTTTTGACCCATTCCTGTGACACTAGTTATAGATTCCTATGCTTCACTTCAGGTTTACTGTATCCCTTGGACCTTCTTATTGACGACGAAACACAGAAATTGCATCGGAATTAAATATAAAGGGCACAATGCCGACTTAAGTACAAGAAGACTGACTCTTCCAACTTTCTATGTTTTGAACCATTCCTGTGACACTAGTTATAGATTCCGATGCTTCACTTCAGGTTTACTGTATCCCTCTGACACTCTTATCGACGATGAAACACAGAAATTGCCTCGGAATTAAATACAAAAGGCACAATGCCAACTTAAGTACAAGAAGACTGACCCTTCTTACTGTCTATGTTTTGAACCACTCCTGTGACACTAGTTATAGATTCCGAAACTTCACTTCAGGTTTACTGTATCCTTTGGACGTTCTTATTGACGATGAAACACAGAATTTGCATTGGAATTAAATACAAAAGGCACAATGCCGACTTATGTACAAGAAGACTGACTCTTCTTACTGTCTCTGTTTTGAGCAATTCCTGTGACACTAGTTATAGATTCCGATGCTTACTTCAGGTTTACTGTATCCCTTGGACCTTCTTATCGGCGATGAAACACAGAAATAGCATCGGAATTAATTACAAAAGGCACAATGCCGACTTAAGCACAAGAAGACTGACTCTTCTTACTGCCTATGTTGTGATCCATTCCTGTGACACTAGTTATAGATTCAGATGGTTGACTTCAGTTCTACTGTATCCCTCTGACCTTCCTATTGACGATGAAACACAGAAATTGCATCGGAAGTAAATAGAAAAGGCACATGGCCGACTTAAGTACAATAAGACTGACTCTTCTTACTGACTATGTTTTGAACATTTACTGTGAGACCAGTTTTAGATTCCGATGCATCACTATATGTTTACTGTATCCCTTGGACCATCTTATTGACGATGAAACACAGAAATTTAATCGGAATTAATACAAAAGGCACAATGCCGACTTAAGTACAAGAAGGCAGACTCTTCCTACTGTCTATGTTTGAACCATTCTTGTGACACTAGTTACAGATTGCGATGCTTCACTTCAGGTTTACTGTATCCCTCTGACCTTCTTATTGACGATGAAACACAGTAATTGCATCGGAAGTAAATAGAAAAGGCACATGGCCGACTTAAGTACAAAAAGACTGTCTCTTCTTACTGCCTATGCTTTGAACCATTCCTGTGACACTAGTTATAGATTCCGATGCTTCACTTCCGGTTTACTGTATCCCTTGGACCTTCTTATTGACGACGAAACACAGAACTTGCATCGGAATTGAATAGAAAAGGCACAATGCCGATTTAAGTACAAGAAGACTGACTCTTCCTACTGTCTATGTTTTGAATATTTCCTGTGAGACCAGTTTTAGGGTCCGATGCTTCACTATATGTTTACTGTATCCCTTGGACCTTCTTATTGACGACGAAACACAGAAATTGCATCGGAATTAAATAGAAAAGGCACAATCCCGACTTAAGTTCAAGAAGACTAACTCTTCCCACTCTCTATGTTTGAACCATTCTTGTGACACTAGTTACAGATTGCGATGCTTCACTTCAGGTTTACTGTATCCCTCTGACCTTCTTATTGACGATGAAACACAGTAATTGCATCGGATTTAAATACAAAAGGCACAATGCCGACTTAGGTACAATAGACTGACTCTTCTTACTGTCTATGTTCTGAACCGTTCCTGTGACACAAGTTATAGATCCATATGCTTCACTTTAGGTTTACTGTATCCCTTATACCTTCTTATTGACGATGATACACAGAAATTACATCTGAATTAATTAGAAAAGGCACAATGCCAACTTAAGTACAGGAGGACAGACTCTTCTTACTGACTGTGTTTTGAACCATTCCTGTGACACTAGTTACAGATTCCGATGCTTCACTTTAGGTTTACTGTATCCCTCTGACCTTCTTATGGACGATGTAACACAGAAATTGCATCGGAATTAAATACAAAAGGCACAATGGCGACTTAAGTACAAGAAGACTGACCCTTCTTACTATGTTTTGAACCATTCCTGTGACACTAGTTATATATTCCTATGCTTCACTTCAGTTTTGCTGTATCCCTTGGACCTTCTTATTGACGAGGAAACACAGAAATTGCATCAGAATTAAATAGAAAAGCCACATTGCCGACTTAAGTACAAGAAGACTGACTCTTCATACTGACTATGTTTTGAACATTTCCTGTGAAACCAGTTTTAGCATCCGATGCATCACTATATGTTTACTGTATCCCTTGGACCTTCTTATTGACGATGAAACACAGAAATTACATCGGAGTTAAATACAAAAAGCACAATGCTGACTTAAGTACAAGAAGACTGACTCTTCTTACTGCCTATGTTTTGAACCATTCCTGTGACACTTGTTATAGATTCTGATGCTTCACTTCAGGTTTAATGTATCACTTGGACCTTCTTATTGACGATGAAACACAGAAATTACATCTGAATTAAATAGAAAATGCACAATGCCGACTTAAGTACAGGAAGACTGACTCTTCTTACTGACTGTGTTTTGAACCATTCCTGTGACACTAGTTATAGATTCCGATGCTTCACTTTAGGTTTCCTGTATCCCTCTGCCCTTCTTATGGACGATGTAACACAGAAAGTGCATCGGAATTAAATACAAAAGGCACAATGGCGACTTAAGTACAAGAAGACTGACTCTTCTTACTGTCTATGTTTTGAACCATTCCTGTGACACTAGTTATACATTCCTATGCTTCACTTCAGGTTTGATGTATCCCTTGGACCTTCTTATTGACGACGAAACACAGAAATTGCATCAGAATTAAATAGAAAAGGCACAATGCCAACTTAAGTACAAGAAGACTGACTCTTCTTACTGACTATGTTTTGAACATTTCCTGTGAGACCATTTTTAGATTCCGATGCTTCACTATATGTTTACTGTATCCCTTGGACCTTCTTATTGACGACGAAACACAGAAATTGCATCGGATTTAAATAGAAGACGCACAATGCCGACTTAAGTTCAAGAAGACTGACTCTTCCTACTGTCTATGATCTGAACCATTCCTTTGACACTAGTTATTGATTCCGATGCTTCACTTCAGGTTTACTGTATCCCTTGGACCTTCTTATTGACGATGAAACACACAAATTGCATCGGAATTAAATAGAAAAGGCACAATGCCGACTTAAGTTCAAGAAGACTAATTTCTTCCCACTCTCTATGTTTTGAACCATTCCTGTGACACTAGTTATATATTCCTATGCTTCACTTCATGTTTGCTGTATCCCTTGGACCTTCTTATTGACGACGAAACACAGAAATTGCATCGGAATTAAATAGAAAAGGCACAATGCCGACTTAAGTTCAAGTAGACTGACTCTTCTTACTGTCTATGTTCTGAACCTTTCCTGTGACACTAGTTAAAGATTCCGATGCTTCACTTCAGGTTTACTGTATCCCTTGGAACTTCTTATTGACGACGAAACATAAAAATTGCATCTTAATTAAATAGAAAAGCACAATGCCGACTTAAGTACAAGATGACTGACTCTTCCCACTGTCTATGTTTTGACCCATTCCTGTGACACTAGTTATAGATTCCTATGCTTCACTTCAGGTTTACTGTATCCCTTGGACCTTCTTATTGACGACGAAACACAGAAATTGCATCGGAATTAAATATAAAGGGCACGATGCCGACTTAAGTACAAGAAGACTGACTCTTCCAACTTTCTATGTTTTGAACCATTCCTGTGACACTAGTTATAGATTCCGATGCTTCACTTCAGGTTTACTGTATCCCTCTGACACTCTTATTGACGATGAAACACAGAACTTGCCTCGGAATTAAATACAAAAGGCACAATGCCAACTTAAGTACAAGAAGACTGACTCTTCTTACTGTCTATGTTCTGAACCACTCCTGTGACACTAGTTATAGATTCCGAAACTTCACTTCAGGTTTACTGTATCCTTTGGACGTTCTTATTGACGATGAAACACAGAAATTGCATCGGAATTAAATAGAAAAGGCACATTGCCGACTTAAGTACAAGAAGACTGACTCTTCTTACTGACTATGTTTTGAATATTTCCTGTGAGACCAGTTTTAGATTCCGATGCATCACTATATGTTTTATGTATCCCTTGGACCATCTTATTGACGATGAAACACAGAAATTTAATCGGAATTAATACAAAAAGCACAATGCCGACTTAAGTACAAAAAGACTGTCTCTTCTTACTGCCTATGTTTTGAACCATTCCTGTGACACTAGTTATAGATTCCGATGCTTCACTTCAGGTTTATTGAATCCCTTGGACGTTCTTATTGACGATGAAACACAGAAACTGCATCGGAAATAAATACAAAAGGCACAATGCCGACTCAAATACAAGATGACTGGCTCTTCTTACTCTCTATGTTTTGAACCTTTCCTGTGAGACGGGTTTTAGATTCCGATGCTAAACTTCAGGTTTACTGAATCCCTTGTACCTTCTTATTGGCGACGAAACACAGATATTGAATCGGAATTAAATAGAAAATCACAATGCTGACATAAGTACAAGAAGACTGACTCTTCTCACTGACTATGATTTGAACATTTCCTGTGAGACCAGTTTTAGATTCCGATGCTTCACTATATGTTTACTGTATCCCTAGGACCCTCTTGTTGACGATGAAACACAGAAATTGCATCGGAATTAAATACAAAAGGCACAATGCCGACTTGAAGTAAAACATCGGAATCTATAACTAGTGTCACAGGAATTGCTCAAAACAGAGACAGTAAGAAGAGTCAGTCTTCTTGTACTTAAGTCGGCATTGTGCCTTTTGTATTTAATTCCAATGCAAATTCTGTGTTTCATCGTCAATAAGAACGTCCAAAGGATACAGTTAACCAGAAGTGAAGTTTCAGGTTTACTGTATCCCTTGGACCTTCTTATTGACGATGAAACACAGAAATTACATCTGAATTAAATAGAAAAGGCACAATGCCGACTTAAGTACAGGAAGACTGACTCTTCTTACTGACTGTGTTTTGAACCATTCCTATGACACTAGTTATAGATTCCGATGCTTCACTTTAGGTTTACTGTATCCCTCTGACCTTCTTATGGACGATGTAACACAGAAATGGCATCGGAATTAAATACTAAAGGCACAATGGCGACTTAAGTACAAGAAGACTGACTCTTCTTACTGTCTATGTTTTGAACCATTCCTGTGACACTAGTTATAGATTCCGAAACTTCACTTCAGGTTTACTGCATCCTTTGGACGTTCTTATTGACGATGAAACACAGAATTTGCATTGGAATTAAATACAAAAGGCACATTGCTGACTTAAGTACAAGAACACTGATTCTTCTTACTGTCTCTGTTCTGAGCTATTCCTGTGACAATAGGTACAGATTCCGATGCTTCACTTCAGGTTTACTGTATCCCTTGGACCTTCTTATCGACGATGAAACACAGAAATAGCATCGGAATTAATTACGAAAGGCACAATGCCGACTTAAGTACATGAAGACTGACTCTTCTTACTGTCTATGTTTTGAACCATTCCTGTGACACTAGTTATAGATTCCGATTCTTCACTTCAGGTTTACTGTATCCCTCTGACCGTCCTATTGACGATGAACCACATAAATTGCATCGGAATTAAATAGAAAAGGCACATTGCCGACTTAAGTACAAGAAGTTTGACTCTTCTTACTGACTATGTATTGAACATTTCCTGTGAGACCAGTTTTAGATTCCGATGCATCACTATATGTTTACTGTATCCCCTGGACCTTCTTATTGAAGATGAAACACAGAAATTGAATCGGAATTAAATACAAAAGGCACAATGCCGACTTAAGTACAAAAAGACTGCCTCTTCTTACTGCTTATGCTTTGAACCATTCCTGTGACACTAGTTATAGATTCCGATGCTTCACTTCAGGTTTACTGAATCCCTTGGACGTTCGTATTGACGATGAAACACAGAAATTGCATCGGAATTAAATACAAAAGAGACAATGCCGAATCAAATACAAGATGACTGGCTCTTCTTACTCTCTATGTTTTGAACCTTTCCTGTGAGACCCGTTTTAGATTCCGATGCTTCACTTCAGGTTTACTGAATCCCTTGGACCCTCTTATTGACGACGAAACACAGAAATTGAGTCGGAATTAAATAGAAATTCACAATGCCGACATAAGTACAAGAAGACTGACTCTTCTCACTGACTATGATTTGAACATTTCCTGTGAGACCAGTTTTAGATTCCGATGCTTCACTATATGTTTACTGTATTCCTTGGACCCTCTTGTTGACGATGAAACACAGAAATTGCATCGGAATTAAATACAAAAGGCACAATGCCGACTTAACTACAAGAAGACTGACTCTTCTTGCTGCATATGTATTGAACCATTCCTGTGACACTAGTTATATATTCCTATGCTTCACTTTAGGTTTGTTGTATCCCAGGGACCGTCTTATTGACGACGAAGCACAGAAATTGCATCAGATTTAAATAGAAGAGGCACAATGCCAACTTAAGTACAAGAAGACTGACTCTTCTTACTGACTATGTTTTGAACATTTCCTGAGAGACCATTTTTAGATTCCGATGCTTCACTATATGTTTACTGTATCCCTTGGACCTTCTTATTGACGACGAAACAAAGAAATTGCATCGGATTTAAATAGAAGAGGCACAATGCCGATTTAAGTTCAAGAAGACTGACTCTTCCTACTGTCAATGTTCTGAACCATTCCTTTGACACTAGTTATGGATTTCGATGCTTCACTTCAGGTTTACTGTATCCCTTGGACCTTCTTATTGACGATGAAACACACAAATTGCATCGGAATTAAGTAGAAAAGCACAATGCCGACTTAAGTACAAGAAGACTGACTCTTCCTACTGTCTATGTTTTGAACATTTCCTGTGAGACCAGTTTTAGGTTCCGATACTTCACTATATGTTTACTGTATCCCTTGGACCTTCTTAGTGACGACGAAACACAGAAATTGCATCGGAATTAAAGAGAAAAAGCATAATGCTGACTTAAGTTCAAGAAGATTAATTTCTACCCACTCTCTATGTTTTGAACCATTCCTGTGACACTAGTTATATATTCCTATGTTTCACTTCAGGTTTGCTGTATCCCTTGGACCTTCTTATTGACGACGAAACACAGAAATAGCATCGGAATTAAATAGAAAAGGTACAATGCCGACTTAAGTACAAGAAGACTGACTCTTCCTACTGTCTATGTTTTGAACCATTCCTGTGACACTAGTTATAGATACCGAAACTTCACTTCAGGTTAACTGTATGCTTTGGACCTTCTTATTGACAATGAAACACAGAAATTGCATCGGAATTAAATAGAAAACGCACATTGCCGACTTAAGTACAAGAAGACTGTTTTGAACATTTCCTGTGAGACCAGTTTTAGATTCCTATGCATCACTATATGTTTACTGTATCCCTTGGACCTTCTTATTGACGATGAAACACAGATATTGCATCTGAATTAAATAGAAAAGGCACCATGCCGACTTAAGTACAAGAAGACTGACTCTTCTTACTGCCTATGTTTTGTATCATTCCTGTGACACTAGTTATAGATTCCGATGCTTCACTTCAGGTTTACTGTATCCCTTGGACCTTCTTGTTGACGACGAAACACAGAAATTTCATCGGATTTAAATAGAAGAGGCACAATGCCGACTTAAGTTCAAGATGACTGTCTCTTCCTACTGTCTATGTTCTGAAACACTCCTTTGACACTAGTTATAGATTCCGATGCTTCACTTCAGGTTTACTGTATACCTTGGACGTTCTTATTGACGACGTAACACAGAAATTGCATCGGAACTAAATAGCAAAGGCACAATGCCGACTTAAGAGCAAGAAGACTGACTCTTCCTACTGTCTATGCTTTGAACCATTCCTGTGACACTAGTTATAGATTCCGATGCTTCACTTCAGGTTTACTGTATCCCTTGGACCTTCTTATTGACGATGAAACACAGAAATTACATCTGAATTTAATAGAAAAGGCACAATGCAGACTTAAGTGCAGGAAGACTGACTCTTCTTACTGACTGTGTTTTGAACCATTCCTATGACACTAGTTATAGATTCCGATGCTTCACTTTAAGATTACTGTATCCCTCTGACCTTCTTATGGACGATGTAACACAGAACTTGCATCGGAATTAAATACTAAAGGCACAATGGCGACTTAAGTACAAGAAGACTGACTCCTCTTACTGTCTATGTTTTGAACCATTCCTGTGACACTAGTTATAGATTCCGTAACTTCACTTCAGGTTTACTGCATCCTTTGGACGTTCTTATTGACGATGAAACACAGAATGTGCATTGGAATTAAATACAAGAGGCACATTGCCGACTTAAGTACAAGAAGACTGACTCTTCTTACTGTCTCTGTTCTGAGCAATTCCTGTGACACTAGTTACAGATTCCGATGCTTCACTTCAGGTTTACTGTATCCCTTGGACCTTCTTATCGACGATGAAACACAGAAATAGAATCGGAATTAATTACGAAAGGCACAATGCCAACTTAAGTACAAGAAGACTGACTCTTCTTACTGACTATGTTTTGAACATTTCCTGTGAGACCATTTTTAGATTCCGATGCTTCACTATATGTTTACTGTATCCCTTGGACCTTCTTATTGACGACGAAACACAGAGATTGCATCGGATTTAAATAGAAGACGCACAATGCCGACTTAAGTTCAAGAAGACTGACTCTTCCTACTGTCTATGATCTGAACCATTCCTTTGACACTAGTTATTGATTCCGATGCTTCACTTCAGGTTTACTGTATCCCTTGGACCTTCTTATTGACGATAAAACACTCAAATTGCATCGGAATTAAATAGAAAAGGCACAATGCCGACTTAAGTTCAAGAAGACTAATTTCTTCCCACTCTCTATGTTTTGAACCATTCCTGTGACACTAGTTATATATTCCTATGCTTCACTTCATGTTTGCTGTATCCCTTGGACCTTCTTATTGACGACGAAACACAGAAATTGCATCGGAATTAAATAGAAAAGGCACAATGCCGACTTAAGTTCAAGTAGACTGACTCTTCTTACTGTCTATGTTCTGAACCTTTCCTGTGACACTAATTAAAGATTCCGATGCTTCACTTCAGGTTTACTGTATCCCTTGGACCTTCTTATTGACGACGAAACATAAAAATTGCATCATAATTAAATAGAAAAGCACAATGCCGACTTAAGTACAAGATGACTGACTCTTCCCACTGTCTATGTTTTGACCCATTCCTGTGACACTAGTTATAGATTCCTATGCTTCACTTCAGGTTTACTGTATCCCTTGGACCTTCTTATTGACGACGAAACACAGATATTGCATCGGAATTAAATATAAAGGGCACAATGCCGACTTAAGTACAAGAAGACTGACTCTTCGAACTTTCTATGTTTTGAACCATTCCTGTGACACTAGTTATAGATTCCGATGCTTCACTTCAGGTTTACTGTATCCCTCTGACACTCATATTGACGATGAAACACAGAAATTGCCTCGGAATTAAATACAAAAGGCACAATGCCAACTTAAGTACAAGAAGACTGACTCTTCTTACTGTCTATGTTCTGAACCACTCCTGTGGCACTAGTTATAGATTCCGAAACTTCACTTCAGGTTTACTGTATCCTTTGGACGTTCTTATTGACGATGAAACACAGAATTTGCATTTGAATTAAATACAAAAGGCACAATGCCGACTTAAGTACAAGAAGACTGACTCTTCTTACTGTCTCTGTTTTGAGCAATTCCTGTGACACTAGTTATAGATTCCGATGCTTTACTTCAGGTTTACTGTATCCCTTGGACCTTCTTATCGGCGATGAAACACAGAAATAGGATCGGAATTAATTACAAAAAGTTCAATGCCGACTTAAGCACAAGAAGACTGACCCTTCTTACTGCCTATGTTGTGATCCATTCCTGTGACACTAGTTATAGATTCAGATGGTTGACTACAGGTTTACTGTATCCCTCTGACCTTCCTATTGACGATGAAACACAGAAATTGCATCGGAATTAAATAGAAAAGGCACATTGCCGACTTAAGTACAAGAAGACTGACACTTCTCACTGACTATGTTTTGAACATTTCCTGTGAGACCAGTTTTAGATTCCGATGCATCACTATATGTTTACTGTATCCCTTGGACCATCTTATTGACGATGAAACACAGAAATTTAATCGGAATTAATACAAAAGGCACAATGCCGACTTAAGTACAAAAAGACTGTCTCTTCTTACTGCCTATGGTTTGAACCATTCCTGTGACACTAGTTATAGATTCCGATGCTTCACTTCCGGTTTAATGTATCCCTTGGACCTTCTTATTGACGACGAAACACAGAACTTGCATCGGAATTGAATAGAAAAGGCACAATGCCGATTTAAGTACAAGAAGACTGACTCTTCCTACTGTCTATGTTTTGAATATTTCCTGTGGCACTAGTTATAGATTCCGATGCTTCACTTCAGGTTTACTGTATCCCTTATACCTTCTTATTGACGATGAAACACAGAAATTACATCTGAATTAAATAGAAAAGGCACAATGCCAACTTAAGTACAGGAAGACAGACTCTTCTTACTGACTGTGTTTTGAACCATTCCTGTGACACTAGTTACAGATTCCGATGCTTCACTTTTGGTTTACTGTATCCCTCTGACCTTCTTATGGACGATGTAACACAGAAATTGCATCGGAATTAAATACAAAAGGCACAATGGCGACTTAAGTACAAGAAGACTGACCCTTCTTACTATGTTTTGAACCATTCCTGTGACACTAGTTATATATTCCTATGCTTCACTTCAGTTTTGCTGTATCCCTTGGACCTTCTTATTGACGAGGAAACACAGAAATTGCATCAGAATTAAATAGATAAGCCACATTGCCGACTTAAGTACAAGAAGATTGACTCTTCATACTGACTATGTTTTGAACATTTTCTGTGAGACCAGTTTTAGCATCCGATGCATCACTATATGTTTACTGTATCCCTTGGACCTTCTTATTGACGATGAAACACAGAAATTACATCGGAGTTAAATACAAAAGGCACAATGCCGACTTAAGTACAAGAAGAGTGACTCTTCTTACTGCCTATGTTTTGAACCATTCCTGTGACACTTGTTATAGATTCTGATGCTTCACTTCAGGTTTAATGTATCCCTTGGACCTTCTTATTGACGATGAAACACCGAAATTATATCTGAATTAAATAGAAAATGCACAATGCCGACTTAAGTACAGGAAGACTGACTCTTCTTACTGACTGTGTTTTGAACCATTCCTGTGACACTAGTTATAGATTCCGATGCTTCACTTTAGGTTTACTGTATCCCTCTGACCTTCTTATGAACGATGTAACACAGAAATTGCATCGGAATTAAATACAAAAGGCACAATGGCGACTTAAGTACAAGAAGACTGACTCTTCTTACTGTCTATGTTTTGAACCATTCCTGTGACACTAGTTATACATTCCTATGCTTCACTTCAGATTTGCTGTATCCCTTGGACCTTCTTATTGACGACGAAACACAGAAATTGCATCAGAATTAAATAGAAAAGGCACAATGCCAACTTAAGTACAAGAAGACTGACTCTTCTTACTGACTATGTTTTGAACATTTCCTGTGAGACTATTTTTAGATTCCGATGCTTCACTATATGTTTACTGTATCCCTTGGACCTTCTTATTGACGACGAAACACAGAAATTGCATCGGATTTAAATAGAAGACGCACAATGCCGACTTAAGTTCAAGAAGACTGACTCTTCCAACTGTCTATGATCTGAGCCATTCCTTTGACACTAGTTATTGATTCCGATGCTTCACTTCAGGTTTACTGTATCCCTTGGACCTTCTTATTGACGATGAAACACACAAATTGCATCGGAATTAAATAGAAA
Source organism: Schistocerca serialis cubense (assembly GCF_023864345.2). NCBI lineage: Eukaryota > Metazoa > Arthropoda > Insecta > Orthoptera > Acrididae > Schistocerca > Schistocerca serialis. The sequence continues at coordinate 973,966,939 of NC_064641.1, read as the reverse complement.
AGGCACAATGCCGACTTAAGTTCAAGAAGACTAATTTCTTCCCACTCTCTATGTTTTGAACCATTCCTGTGACACTAGTTATATATTCCTATGCTTCACTTCAGGTTTGCTGTATCCCTTGGACCTTCTTATTGACGACGAAACACAGAAATTGCATCGGAATTAAATAGGAAAGGCACAATGCCGACTTAAGTTCAAGTAGACTGACTCTTCTTACTGTCTATGTTCTGAACCTTTCCTGTGACAGTAGTTATAGATTCCGATGCTTCACTTCAGGTTTACTGTATCCCCTGGACCTTCTTATTGACGACGAAACATAGAAATAGCATCTTAATTAAATAGAAAAGCACAATGCCGACTTAAGTACAAGATGACTGACTCTTCACACTGTCTATGTTTTGACCCATTCCTGTGACACTAGTTATAGATTCCTATGCTTCACTTCAGGTTTACTGTATCCCTTGGACCTTCTTATTGACGACGAAACACAGAAATTGCATCGGAATTAAATATGAAGGGCACAATGCCGACTTAAGTACAAGAAGACTGACTCTTCCAACTTTCTATGTTTTGAACCAATCCTGTGACACTAGTTATAGATTCCGATGCTTCACTTCAGGTTTACTGTATCCCTCTGACACTCTTATTGAAGATGAAACACAGAAATTGCCTCGGAATTAAATACAAAAGGCACAATGCCAACTTAAGTACAAGAAGACTGACTCTTCTTACTGTCTATGTTTTGAACCACTCCTGTGACACTAGTTATAGATTCCGAAACTTCACTTCAGGTTTACTGTATCCTTTGGACGTTCTTATTGACGATGAAACACAGAATTTGCATTGGAATTAAATACAAGAGGCACAATGCCGACTTAAGTACAAGAAGACTGACTCTTCTTACTGTCTCTGTTTTGAGCAATTCCTGTGACACTAGTTATAGATTCCGATGTTTTACTTCAGGTTTACTGTATCCCTTGGACCTTCTTATCGACGATGAAACACAGAAATAGCATCGGAATTAATTACAAAAGGCACAATGCCGACTTAAGCACAAGTAGACTGACTCTTCTTACTGCCTATGTTGTGATCCATTCCTGTGACACTAGTTATAGATTCAGATGGTTGACTTCAGGTTTACTGTATCCCTCTGACCTTCCTATTGACGATGAAACACAGAAATTGCATCGGAATTAAATAGAAAAGCACATTGCCGACTTAAGTACAAGAAGACTGACTCTTCTTACTGACTATGTTTTGAATATTTCCTGTGAGACCAGTTTTAGATTCCGATGCATCACTATATGTTTACTGTATCCCTTGGACCATCTTATTGACGATGAAACACAGAAATTTAATCGGAATTAATACAAAAGGCACAATGCCGACTTAAGTACAAAAAGACTGTCTCTTCTTACTGCCTATGTTTTGAACCATTCCTGTGACACTAGTTATAGATTCCGATGCTTCACTTCCGGTTTACTGTATCCCTTGGACCTTCTTATTGACGACGAAACACAGAACTTGCATCGGAATTGAATAGAAAAGGCACAATGCCGATTTAAGTACAAGAAGACTGACTCTTCCTACTGTCTATGTTTTGAATATTTCCTGTGAGACCAGTTTTATGTTCCGATGCTTCACTTTATGTTTACTGTATCCCTTGGACCTTCTTATTGACGACGAAACACAGAAATTGCATCGGAATTAAATAGAAAAGGCACAATGCCGACTTAAGTTCAAGAAGACTAACTCTTCCCACTATCTTTGTTTGAACCATTCTTGTGACACTAGTTACAGATTGCGATGCTTCACTTCAGATTTACTGTATCCCTCTGACCTTCTTATTGACTATGAAACACAGTAATTGCATCGGATTTAAATACAAAAGGCACAATGCCGACTTAAGTTCAAGTAGACTGACTCTTCTTACTGTCTATGTTCTGAACCTTTCCTGTGACACTAGTTATAGATTCCGATGCTTCACTTCAGGTTTACTGTATCCCCTGGACCTTCTTATTGACGACGAAACATAGAAATAGCATCTTAATTAAATAGAAAAGCACAATGCCGACTTAAGTACAAGATGACTGACTCTTCCAACTTTCTATGTTTTGAACCAATCCTGTGACACTAGTTATAGATTCCGATGCTTCACTTCAGGTTTACTGTATCCCTCTGACACTCTTATTGAACATGAAACACAGCAATTGCCTCGGAATGAAATACAAAAGGCACAATGCCAACTTAAGTACAAGACGACTGACTCTTCTTACTGTCTATGTTTTGAACCACTCCTGTGACACTAGTTATAGATTCCGAAACTTCACTTCAGGTTTACTGTATCCTTTGGACGTTCTTATTGACGATGAAACACAGAATTTGCATTGGAATTAAATACAAAAGGCACAATGCCGACTTAAGTACAAGAAGACTGACTCTTCTTACTGTCTCTGTTTTGAGCAATTCCTGTGACACTAGTTATAGATTCCGATGTTTTACTTCAGGTTTACTGTATCCCTTGGACCTTGTTATCGACGATGAAACACAGAAATAGCATCGGAATTAATTACAAAAGGCACAATGCCGACTTAAGCACAAGAAGACTGACTCTTCTTACTGCCTATGTTGTGATCAATTCCTGTGACACTAGTTATAGATTCAGATGGTTGACTTCAGGTTTACTGTATCCCTCTGACCTTCCTATTGACGATGAAACACAGAAATTGCATCGGAATTAAATAGAAAAGGCACATTGCCGACTTAAGTACAAGAAGACTGACTCTTCTTACTGACTATGTTTTGAATATTTCCTGTGAGACCAGTTTTAGATTCCGATGCATCACTATATGTTTACTGTATCCCTTGGACCATCTTATTGACGATGAAACACAGAAAATTAATCGGAATTGATACAAAAGGCACAATGCCGACTTAAGTACAAAAAGACTGTCTCTTCTTACTGCCTATGTTTTGAACCATTCCTGTGACACTAGTTATAGATTCCGATGCTTCACTTCAGGTTTATTGAATCCCTTGGACGTTCTTATTGACGATGAAACACAGAAACTGCATCGGAATTAAATACAAAAGGCACAATGCCGACTCAAATAGAAGATGACTGGCTCTTCTTACTCTCTATGTTTTGAACCTTTCCTGTGAGACTGGTTTTAGATTCCGATGCTTCACTTCAGGTTTACTGAATCCCTTGTACCTTCTTATTGGCGACGAAACACTGAAATTGAATCGGAATTAAATAGAAAATCACAATGCTGACATAAGTACAAGAAGACTGACTCTTCTCACTGACTATGATTTGAACATTTCATGTGAGACCAGTTTTAGATTCCGATGCTTCACTATATGTTTACTGTATCCCTAGGACCCTCTTGTTGTCGATGAAACACAGAAATTGCATCGGAATTAAATACAAATGGCACAATGCCGACTTAAGTACAAGAAGACTGACTCTTCTTGCTGTCTATGTTTTGAACCATTCCTGTGACACTAGTTACAGATTCCGATGCTTCACTTCAGGTTTACCGTATGACTCTGATCTTCTTACTGACGATGAAACACAGTAATTGCATCAGAATTAAATACAAAAGGCACATTGCCGACTCATGTACAAGAAGACAGACTCTTCTTACTTTCTGTGTTTTCAACCTTTCCTGTGACACTAGATATAGATTCCGTTGCTTCACTTGAGGTTTACTATTTCCCTTTGACCATCTTATTGACGACGAAACACAGAAATTGCATCGGAACTAAATAGCAAAGGCACAATGCCGACTTAAGAACAAGAAGACTGACTCTTCCAACTGTCTATGCTTTGAACCATTCCTGTGACACTAGTTATAGATTCCGATGCTTCACTTCAGGTTTACTGTATCCCTTGGACCTTCTTATTGACGACGAAACACAGAAATTGCATCGGAACTAAATAGCAAATTCACAATGCCGACTTAAGAACAAGAAGACTGACTCTTCCTACCGTCTATGCATTGAACCATTCCTGTGACACTAGTTATAGATTCCGATGCTTCACTTCAGGTTTACTGTATCCCTTGGACCTTCTTATTGACGATGAAACACAGAAATTGAATCGGAATTAAATACAAAAGGCACAATGGCTACTTAAGTACAAAAAGACTGCCTCATCTTACTGCCTATGCTTTGAACCATTCCTGTGACACTAGTTATAGATTCCGATGCTTCACTTCAGGTTTACTGAATCCCTTGGACCCTCTTATTGACGAGGAAACACAGAAATTGCATCAGAATTAAATAGATAAGCCACATTGCCGACTTAAGTACAAGAAGATTGACTCTTCATACTGACTATGTTTTGAACATTTTCTGTGAGACCAGTTTTAGCATCCGATGCATCACTATATGTTTACTGTATCCCTTGGACCTTCTTATTGACGATGAAACACAGAAATTACATCGGAGTTAAATACAAAAGGCACAATGCCGACTTAAGTACAAGAAGAGTGACTCTTCTTACTGCCTATGTTTTGAACCATTCCTGTGACACTTGTTATAGATTCTGATGCTTCACTTCAGGTTTAATGTATCCCTTGGACCTTCTTATTGACGATGAAACACCGAAATTATATCTGAATTAAATAGAAAATGCACAATGCCGACTTAAGTACAGGAAGACTGACTCTTCTTACTGACTGTGTTTTGAACCATTCCTGTGACACTAGTTATAGATTCCGATGCTTCACTTTAGGTTTACTGTATCCCTCTGACCTTCTTATGAACGATGTAACACAGAAATTGCATCGGAATTAAATACAAAAGGCACAATGGCGACTTAAGTACAAGAAGACTGACTCTTCTTACTGTCTATGTTTTGAACCATTCCTGTGACACTAGTTATACATTCCTATGCTTCACTTCAGGTTTGCTGTATCCCTTGGACCTTCTTATTGACGACGAAACACAGAAATTGCATCAGAATTAAATAGAAAAGGCACAATGCCAACTTAAGTACAAGAAGACTGACTCTTCTTACTGACTATGTTTTGAACATTTCCTGTGAGACTATTTTTAGATTCCGATGCTTCACTATATGTTTACTGTATCCCTTGGACCTTCTTATTGACGACGAAACACAGAAATTGCATCGGATTTAAATAGAAGACGCACAATGCCGACTTAAGTTCAAGAAGACTGACTCTTCCAACTGTCTATGATCTGAGCCATTCCTTTGACACTAGTTATTGATTCCGATGCTTCCTTCAGGTTTACTGTATCCCTTGGACCTTCTTATTGACGATGAAACACACAAATTGCATCGGAATTAAATAGAAAAGGCACAATGCCGACTTAAGTTCAAGAAGACTAATTTCTTCCCACTCTCTATGTTTTGAACCATTCCTGTGACACTAGTTATATATTCCTATGCTTCACTTCAGGTTTGCTGTATCCCTTGGACCTTCTTATTGACGACGAAACACAGAAATTGCATCGGAATTAAATAGGAAAGGCACAATGCCGACTTAAGTTCAAGTAGACTGACTCTTCTTACTGTCTATGTTCTGAACCTTTCCTGTGACAGTAGTTATAGATTCCGATGCTTCACTTCAGGTTTACTGTATCCCCTGGACCTTCTTATTGACGACGAAACATAGAAATAGCATCTTAATTAAATAGAAAAGCACAATGCCGACTTAAGTACAAGATGACTGACTCTTCACACTGTCTATGTTTTGACCCATTCCTGTGACACTAGTTATAGATTCCTATGCTTCACTTCAGGTTTACTGTATCCCTTGGACCTTCTTATTGACGACGAAACACAGAAATTGCATCGGAATTAAATATGAAGGGCACAATGCCGACTTAAGTACAAGAAGACTGACTCTTCCAACTTTCTATGTTTTGAACCAATCCTGTGACACTAGTTATAGATTCCGATGCTTCACTTCAGGTTTACTGTATCCCTCTGACACTCTTATTGAAGATGAAACACAGAAATTGCCTCGGAATTAAATACAAAAGGCACAATGCCAACTTAAGTACAAGAAGACTGACTCTTCTTACTGTCTATGTTTTGAACCACTCCTGTGACACTAGTTATAGATTCCGAAACTTCACTTCAGGTTTACTGTATCCTTTGGACGTTCTTATTGACGATGAAACACAGAATTTGCATTGGAATTAAATACAAGAGGCACAATGCCGACTTAAGTACAAGAAGACTGACTCTTCTTACTGTCTCTGTTTTGAGCAATTCCTGTGACACTAGTTATAGATTCCGATGTTTTACTTCAGGTTTACTGTATCCCTTGGACCTTCTTATCGACGATGAAACACAGAAATAGCATCGGAATTAATTACAAAAGGCACAATGCCAACTTAAGCACAAGTAGACTGACTCTTCTTACTGCCTATGTTGTGATCCATTCCTGTGACACTAGTTATAGATTCAGATGGTTGACTTCAGGTTTACTGTATCCCTCTGACCTTCCTATTGACGATGAAACACAGAAATTGCATCGGAATTAAATAGAAAAGCACATTGCCGACTTAAGTACAAGAAGACTGACTCTTCTTACTGACTATGTTTTGAATATTTCCTGTGAGACCAGTTTTAGATTCCGATGCATCACTATATGTTTACTGTATCCCTTGGACCATCTTATTGACGATGAAACACAGAAATTTAATCGGAATTAATACAAAAGGCACAATGCCGACTTAAGTACAAAAAGACTGTCTCTTCTTACTGCCTATGTTTTGAACCATTCCTGTGACACTAGTTATAGATTCCGATGCTTCACTTCCGGTTTACTGTATCCCTTGGACCTTCTTATTGACGACGAAACACAGAACTTGCATCGGAATTGAATAGAAAAGGCACAATGCCGATTTAAGTACAAGAAGACTGACTCTTCCTACTGTCTATGTTTTGAATATTTCCTGTGAGACCAGTTTTATGTTCCGATGCTTCACTTTATGTTTACTGTATCCCTTGGACCTTCTTATTGACGACGAAACACAGAAATTGCATCGGAATTAAATAGAAAAGGCACAATGCCGACTTAAGTTCAAGAAGACTAACTCTTCCCACTATCTTTGTTTGAACCATTCTTGTGACACTAGTTACAGATTGCGATGCTTCACTTCAGATTTACTGTATCCCTCTGACCTTCTTATTGACTATGAAACACAGTAATTGCATCGGATTTAAATACAAAAGGCACAATGCCGACTTAAGTTCAAGTAGACTGACTCTTCTTACTGTCTATGTTCTGAACCTTTCCTGTGACACTAGTTATAGATTCCGATGCTTCACTTCAGGTTTACTGTATCCCCTGGACCTTCTTATTGACGACGAAACATAGAAATAGCATCTTAATTAAATAGAAAAGCACAATGCCGACTTAAGTACAAGATGACTGACTCTTCCAACTTTCTATGTTTTGAACCAATCCTGTGACACTAGTTATAGATTCCGATGCTTCACTTCAGGTTTACTGTATCCCTCTGACACTCTTATTGAACATGAAACACAGCAATTGCCTCGGAATGAAATACAAAAGGCACAATGCCAACTTAAGTACAAGACGACTGACTCTTCTTACTGTCTATGTTTTGAACCACTCCTGTGACACTAGTTATAGATTCCGAAACTTCACTTCAGGTTTACTGTATCCTTTGGACGTTCTTATTGACGATGAAACACAGAATTTGCATTGGAATTAAATACAAAAGGCACAATGCCGACTTAAGTACAAGAAGACTGACTCTTCTTACTGTCTCTGTTTTGAGCAATTCCTGTGACACTAGTTATAGATTCCGATGTTTTACTTCAGGTTTACTGTATCCCTTGGACCTTGTTATCGACGATGAAACACAGAAATAGCATCGGAATTAATTACAAAAGGCACAATGCCGACTTAAGCACAAGAAGACTGACTCTTCTTACTGCCTATGTTGTGATCAATTCCTGTGACACTAGTTATAGATTCAGATGGTTGACTTCAGGTTTACTGTATCCCTCTGACCTTCCTATTGACGATGAAACACAGAAATTGCATCGGAATTAAATAGAAAAGGCACATTGCCGACTTAAGTACAAGAAGACTGACTCTTCTTACTGACTATGTTTTGAATATTTCCTGTGAGACCAGTTTTAGATTCCGATGCATCACTATATGTTTACTGTATCCCTTGGACCATGTTATTGACGATGAAACACAGAAAATTAATCGGAATTGATACAAAAGGCACAATGCCGACTTAAGTACAAAAAGACTGTCTCTTCTTACTGCCTATGTTTTGAACCATTCCTGTGACACTAGTTATAGATTCCGATGCTTCACTTCAGGTTTATTGAATCCCTTGGACGTTCTTATTGACGATGAAACACAGAAACTGCATCGGAATTAAATACAACAGGCACAATGCCGACTCAAATAGAAGATGACTGGCTCTTCTTACTCTCTATGTTTTGAACCTTTCCTGAGAGACTGGTTTTAGATTCCGATGCTTCACTTCAGGTTTACTGAATCCCTTGTACCTTCTTATTGGCGACGAAACACTGAAATTGAATCGGAATTAAATAGAAAATCACAATGCTGACATAAGTACAAGAAGACTGACTCTTCTCACTGACTATGATTTGAACATTTCATGTGAGACCAGTTTTAGATTCCGATGCTTCACTATATGTTTACTGTATCCCTAGGACCCTCTTGTTGTCGATGAAACACAGAAATTGCATCGGAATTAAATACAAATGGCACAATGCCGACTTAAGTACAAGAAGACTGACTCTTCTTGCTGTCTATGTTTTGAACCATTCCTGTGACACTAGTTACAGATTCCGATGCTTCACTTCAGGTTTACCGTATGACTCTGATCATCTTACTGACGATGAAACACAGTAATTGCATCAGAATTAAATACAAAAGGCACATTGCCGACTCATGTACAAGAAGACAGACTCTTCTTACTTTCTGTGTTTTCAACCTTTCCTGTGACACTAGATATAGATTCCGTTGCTTCACTTGAGGTTTACTATTTCCCTTTGACCATCTTATTGACGACGAAACACAGAAATTGCATCGGAACTAAATAGCAAAGGCACAATGCCGACTTAAGAACAAGAAGACTGACTCTTCCAACTGTCTATGCTTTGAACCATTCCTGTGACACTAGTTATAGATTCCGATGCTTCACTTCAGGTTTACTGTATCCCTTGGACCTTCTTATTGACGACGAAACACAGAAATTGCATCGGAACTAAATAGCAAATTCACAATGCCGACTTAAGAACAAGAAGACTGACTCTTCCTACCGTCTATGCATTGAACCATTCCTGTGACACTAGTTATAGATTCCGATGCTTCACTTCAGGTTTACTGTATCCCTTGGACCTTCTTATTGACGATGAAACACAGAAATTGAATCGGAATTAAATACAAAAGGCACAATGGCTACTTAAGTACAAAAAGACTGCCTCATCTTACTGCCTATGCTTTGAACCATTCCTGTGACACTAGTTATAGATTCCGATGCTTCACTTCAGGTTTACTGAATCCCTTGGACCCTCTTATTGACGACGAAACACAGAAATTGAGTCGGAATTATATAGAAATTCACAATGCCGACATAAGTACAAGAAGACTGACTCTTCTCACTGACTATGATTTGAACATTTCCTGTGAGACCAGTTTTAGATTCCGATGCTTCACTATATGTTTACTGTATTCCTTGGACCCTCTTGTTGACGATGAAACACAGAAATTGCATCGGAATTAAATACAAAAGGCACAATGCCGACTTAACTACAAGAAGACTGACTCTTCTTGCTGCATATGTATTGAACCATTCCTGTGACACTAGTTATATATTCCTATGCTTCACTTTAGGTTTGCTGTATCCCTGGGACCTTCTTATTGACGACGAAGCACAGAAATTGCATCAGATTTAAATAGAAGAGGCACAATGCAAACTTAAGTACAAGAAGACTGACTCTTGTTACTGACTATGTTTTGAACATATACTGAGAGACCATTTTTAGATTCCGATGCTTCACTATATGTTTACTGTATCCCTTGGACCTTCTTATTGACGACGAAACAAAGATATTGCATCGGATTTAAATAGAAGAGGCACAATGCCGATTTAAGTTCAAGAAGACTGACTCTTCCTACTGTCTATGTTCTGAACCATTCCTTTGACACTAGTTATAGATTTCGATGCTTCACTTCAGGTTTACTGAATCCCTTGGACCCTCTTATTGACGACGAAACACACAAATTGCATCGGAATTAAGTAGAAAAGCACAATGCCGACTTAAGTACAAGCAGACTGACTCTTCCTACTGTCTATGTTTTGAACATTTCCTGTGAGACCAGTTTTAGATTCCGATACTTCACTATATGTTTACTGTATCCCTTGGACCTTCTTAGTGACGACGAAACACTGAAATTGCATCGGAATTAAAGAGAAAAAGCATAATGCTGACTTAAGTTCAAGAAGATTAATTTCTACCCACTCTCTATGTTTTGAAAAATTCCTGTGACACTAGTTATATATTCCTATGCTTCACTTCAGGTTTGCTGTATCCCTTGGACCTTCTTATTGACGACGAAACACAGAAATTGCATCGGAATTAAATAGAAAAGGTACAATGCCGACTTAAGTACAAGAAGACTGACTCTTCCTACTGTCTATGCTTTGAACCATTCCTGTGACACTAGTTATAGATACCGAAACTTTACTTCAGGTTAACTGTATGCTTTGGACCGTCTTATTGACAATGAAACACAGAAATTGCATCGGAATTAAATAGAAAACGCACATTGTCGACTTAAGTACAAGAAGACTGTTTTGAACATTTCCTGTGAGACCAGTTTTAGATTCCTTTGCATCACTATATGTTTACTGTATCCCTTGGACCTTCTTATTGACGATGAAACACAGAAATTGGATCTGAATTAAATAGAAAAGGCACAATGCCGACTTAAGTACATGAAGACTTACTCTTCTTACTGCCTATGTTTTGTATCATTCCTGTGACACTAGTTATAGATTCCGATGCTTCACTTCAGGTTTACTGTATCCCTTGGACCTTCTTATTGACGATGAAACACAGAAATTGCATCGGAATTAAATACAAAAGGCACAATGCCGACTCAAATACAAGATGACTGGCTCTTCCTACTCTCTATGTCTTTTACCTTTCCTGTGAGACCGGTTTTAGATTCTGATGCTTCACTTCAGGTTTACTGTATCATTTGGACCTTCTTATTGACGACGAGACACAGAAATTACATCTGAATTAAATAGAAAAAGCACAATGCCGACATAAGTACAGGAAGACTGACTCTTCCTACTGACTGTGTTTTGAACCATTCCTGTGACACTAGTTATAGTTTCCGATGCTTCACTTTAGGTTTACTGTATTCCTCTGACCTTCTTATGGACGATGTAACACAGAAATTGCATTGGAATTAAATACTAAAGGCACAATGGCGACTTAAGTACAAGAAGACAGACTCTTCTTACTGTCTATGTTTTGAACCATTCCTGTGACACTAGTTATAGATTCCGTAACTTCACTTCAGGTTTACTGCATCCTTTGGACGTTCTTATTGACGATGAAACACAGATCGTGCATTGGAATTAAATACAAAAGGCACATTGCCGACTTAAGTACAAGAAGACTGACTCTTCTTACTGTCTCTGTACTGAGCAATTCCTGTGACACTAGTTACAGATTCCGATGCTTCACTTCGGGTTTTCTGTATCCCTTGGACCTTCTTATCGACGATGAAACACAGAAATAGAATCGGAATTAATTACGAAAGGCACAATGCCGACTTAAGTACATGAAGACTGACTCTTCTTACTGTCTATGGTTTGAACCATTCCTGAGACACTAGTTATAGATTCCGATGCTTCACTTCAGGTTTTCTGTATCCCTCTGACCTTCCTATTGACGATGAAACACAGAAATTGCATCGGAATTAAATAGAAAAGGCACATTGCCGACTTAAGTACAAGAAGTTTGACTCTTCTTACTGACTATGTATTGAACATTTCTTGTGAGACCAGTTTTAGATTCCGATGCATCACTATATGTTTACTGTATCCCCTGTACCTTCTTATTGACGATGAAACACAGAAATTGAATCGGAATTAAATACAAAAGGCACAATGCCGACTTAAGTACAAAAAGACTGCCTCTTCTTACTGCCTATGCTTTGAACCATTCCTGTGACACTAGTTATAGATTCCGATGCTTCACATTAGGTTTACTGAATCCCTTGGACGTTCTTATTGACGATGAAACACAGAAATTGCATCGGAATTAAATACAAAAGAGACAATGCCGACTCAAATACAAGATGACTGGCTCTTCTTACTCTCTATGTTTTCAACCTTTCCTGTGAGACCTGTTTTAGATTCCGATGCTTCACTTCAGGTTTACTGAATCCCTTGGACCCTCTTATTGACGACGAAACACAGAAATTGAGTCGTAATTAAATAGAAATTCACAATGCCGACATAAGTACAAGAAGACTGACTGTTCTCACTGAGTATGATTTGAACATTTCCTGTGAGACCAGTTTTAGATTCCGATGCTTCACTATATGTTTACTGTATTCCTTGGACCCTCTTGTTGACGATGAAACACAGAAATTGCATCGGAATTAAATACAAAAGGCACAATGCCGACTTAACTACAAGAAGACTGACTCTTCTTGCTGCATATGTAATGAACCATTCCTGTGACACTAGTTATATATTCCTATGCTTCACTTTAGGTTTGCTGTATCCCTGGGACCTTCTTATTGACGACGAAACACAGAAAATGCATCAGATTTAAATAGAAGAGGCACAATGCCAACTTAAGTACAAGAAGACTGACTCTTCTTACTGACTATGTTTTGAACATTTCCTGAGAGACCATTTTTAGATTCCGATGCTTCACTATATGTTTACTGTATCCCTTGGACCTTCTGATTGACGACGAAACAAAGAAATTGCATCGGATTTAAATAGAAGAGGCACAATGCCGATTTAAGTTCAAGAAGACTGACTCTTCCTACTGTCTATGTTCTGAACCATTCCTTTGACACTAGTTATAGATTTCCATGCTTCACTTCAGGTTTACTGTATCCCTTCGACCTTCTTATTGACGATGAAACACACAAATTGCATCGGAATTAAGTAGAAAAGCACAATGCCGACTTAAGTACAAGAAGACTGACTCTTCCTACTGTCTATGTTTTGAACATTTCCTGTGAGACCAGTTTTAGGTTCCGATACTTCACTATATGTTTACTGTATCCCTTGGACCTTCTTAGTGACGACGAAACACAGAAATTGCATCGGAATTAAAGAGAAAAAGCATAATGCCGACTTAAGTTCAAGAAGATTAATTTCTTCCCACTCTCTATGCTTTCAACCATTCCTGTGACACTAGTTATATATTCCTATGCTTCACTTCAGGTTTGCTGTATCCCTTGGACCTTCTTATTGACGACGAAACACAGAAATTGCATCGGAATTAAATAGAAAAGGCACAATGCCGACTTAAGTACAAGAAGACTGACTCTTCCTACTGTCTATGTTTTGAACCATTCCTGTGACACTAGTTATAGATTCCGAAACTTCACTTCAGGTTAACTGTATCCTTTGGACCTTCTTATTGACAATGAAACACAGAAATTGCATCGGAATTAAATAGAAAACGCACATTGCCGACTTAAGTACAAGAAGACTGTTTTGAACATTTCCTGTGAGACCAGTTTCAGATTCCTATGCATCACTATATGTTTACTGTATCCCTTGGACCTTCTTATTGACGATGAAACACAGAAATTGCATCTGAATTAAATAGAAAAGGCACAATGCCGACTTAAGTACAAGAAGACTGACTCTTCTTACTGCCTATGTTTTGTATCATTCCTGTGACACTAGTTATAGATTCCGATGCTTCACTTTAGGTTTACTGTATTCCTCTGACCTTCTTATGGACGGTGTAACACAGAAATTGCATTGGATTTAATACTAAAGGCACAATGGCGACTTAAGTACAAGAAGACAGACTCTTCTTACTGTCTATGTTTTGAACAATTCCTGTGACACTAGTTATATATTCCTATGCTTCACTTCAGGTTTGCTGTATCCCTTGGACCTTCTTATTGACGACGAAACACAGAAATTGCATCAGAATTAAATAGAAAAGGCACAATGCCAACTTAAGTACAAGAAGACTGACTCTTCTTACTGACTATGTTTTGAACATTTCCTGTGAAACCATTTTTAGATTCCGATGCTTCACTATATGTTTACTGTATCCCTTGGACCTTCTTGTTGACGATGAAACACAGAAATTTCATCGGATTTAAATAGAAGAGGCACATGCCGACTTAAGTTAAAGGAGACTGTCTCTTCCTACTGTCTATGTTCTGAACCACTCCTTTGACACTAGTTATAGATTCCGATGCTTCACTTCAGGTTTACTGTATACCTTGGACGTTCTTATTGACGATGAAACACACAAATTGCATCGGAATTAAGTAGAAAAGCACAATGCCGACTTAAGTACAAGAAGACTGACTCTTCCTACTGTCTATGTTTTGAACATTTCCTGTGAGACCAGTTTTAGGTTCCGTTGCTTCACTATATGTTTACTGTATCCCTTGGACCTTCTTAGTGACGACGAAACACAGAAATTGCATCCGAATTAAATAGAAAAGGCACAATGCCGACTTAAGTTCAAGAAGACTAGTTTCTTCCCACTCTCTATATTTTGAACCATTCCTGTGAAACTAGTTATATATTCCTATGCTTCACTTCAGGTTTTCTGTATCCCTTGGACCTTCTTATTGACGACGAAATTCATAAATTGCATCGGAATTAAATAGACAAGGCACAATGCCGACTTAAATACATGAAGACTGACTCTTCTTACTGTCTATGTTCTGAACCTTTCCTGTGACACTAGTTATAGATTCCGATGCGTCACTTCAGGTTTACTGTATCTCTTGGACCTTCTCATTGACGATGAAACACAGATACTGCATCGAAATTAAATAGAAAAGGCACAATGCCGACTCACGTACAAGAAGACTGACTCTTCTTACTGTCTATGTTTTGAACCATTCCTGTGACACTAGTGATAGATTCCTATGTTTCACTTCAGGTTTACTGTATCCCTTGGACCTTCTTATTGTCGATGAAGCACAGAAATTGCATCGGAATTAAATAGGAAAGGCACAATGCCGACTTAAGTACAAGAAGACTGACTCTTCTTACAGTCTATGATTTGAACCATTCCTGTAACACTACATATAGATTCCGATGCTTCACTTCAAATTTACTGTATCCCTCTGACCTTCTTATTGACGATGAAACACAGAAATTGCATCGGAATTAAATAGAAAAGGCACAATGCCGTCTTAAGTACAAGAAGACTGACTCTTCCCAGTGTCTATGTTTTGAACCGTTCCTGCGACACTAGTTATAGATTCCGATGCTTCACTTCAGGTTTACCGTATCCCTCTGACATTCTTATTGTCGATGAAGCACAGAAATTGCATCGGAATTAAATAGGAAAGGCACAATGCCGACTTAAGTACAAGAAGACTGACTCTTCTTACAGTCTATGATTTGAACCATTCCTGTAACACTACTTATAGATTCCGATGCTTCACTTCAAATTTACTGTATCCCTCTGACCTTCTTATTGACGATGAAACACAGTAATTGCATCGGAATTAAATACAAAAGGCACAATGCCGACTTAAGTACAAGAAGACTGACTCTTCTTACTGACTATGTTGTGAACATTTCCTGTAAGACCAGTTTTAGCATCCGATGCATCACTATATGTTTACTGTATCCCTTGGACCTTCTTATTGACGATGAAACACAGAAATTGCATCAGAGTTAAATACAAAAGCACAATGCCGACTTAAGTACAAGAAGACTGACTTTTCTTACTGTCTATGTTTTTAACCATTCCTGTGACACTAGTTATAGATTCCGATGCTTCACCTCAGGTTTAGTGTAACCCTCTAACCTTCTTATTGACGATGAAACACAGAAATTGCATCGGAATTAAATACAAAAGGCATAATGCCGACTTAAGTACAAGAAGACTGACTCCTCTTACTGTCTATGATTTGAACCATTCCTGTGACACTAGTTATAGATTCCGATGCTTCAGTTCAGGTTTACTGTATCCCTCTGACGTTCTTAATGACGATGAAACACAGAAATTGCATCGGAATTAAATACAAAAGGCACAATGCCGACTTAAGTACAAGAAGACTGACTCTTCTTACATTCTATGTTTTGAACCATTCCTGTGACACTAGTTATAGATTCCGAAACTTCACTTCAGGTTAACTGTATCCTTTGGACCTTGTTATTGACAATGAAACACAGAAATTGCATCGGAATTAAATAGAAATCGCACATTGCCGACTTAAGTACAAGAAGACTGTTTTGAACATTTCCTGTGATACCAGTTTCAGATTCCTACGCATCACTATATGTTTACTGTATCCCTTGGACTTTCTTATTGACGATGAAACACAGAAATTGCATCGGAATTAAATACAAAAGGCACAATGCCGACTTAAGTACAAGAAGACTGACTCTTCTTATTGCCTATGTTTTGTATCATTCCTGTGACACTAGTTATAGATTCCGATGCTTCACTATATGTTCACTGTATTCCTTGGACCCTCTTGTTGACGATGAAACACAGAAATTGCATCGGAATTAAATACAAAAGGCACAATGCCGACTTAACTACAAAAAGACTGACTCTTCTTGCAGTGTATGTTTTTAACCATTCCTGTGACACTAGTTATATATTCCTATGCTTCACTTCAGGTTTGCTGTATCCCTTGGACCTTCTTATTGACGACGAAACACAGATATTGCATCAGATTTAAATAGAAAAGGCACAATGCCAACTTAAGTACAAGAAGACTGACTCTTCTTACTGACTATGATTTGAACATTTCCTGAGAGACCATTTTCAGATTCCGATGCTTCACTATATATTTACTGTATCCCTTGGACCTTCTTATTGACGACGAAACAAAGAAATTGCATCGGATTTAAATAGAAGAGGCACAATGCCGACTTAAGTTCAAGAAGACTGACTCTTCCTACAGTCTATGTTCTGAACCATTTCTTTGACACTAGTTATAGATTCCGATGCTTCACTTCAGGTTTACTGTATCCCTTGGACCTTCTTATTGACGATGAAACACACAAATTGCATCGGAATTAAGTAGGAAAGCACAATGCCGACTTAAGTACAATAAGACTGACTCTTCCTACTGTCTATGTTTTGAACATTTCCTGTGAGACCAGTTTTAGGTTCCGATGCTTCACTATATGTTTACTGTATCCCTTGGACCTTCTTAGTGACAAGGAAACACAGAAATTGCATCGGAATTAAGCATAATGCCGACTTCAGTTCAAGAAGACTAATTTCTTCCCACTCTCTATGTTTTGAACCATTCCAGTGACACTAGTTATATATTCCTATGCTTCACTTCAGGTTTGCTGTATCCATTGGAGCTTCTTATTGACGACGAAACACAGAAATTGCATCGGAATTAAATAGAAAAGGCACAATGCCGACTTAAGTACAAGAAGACTGACTCTTCCTACTGTCTATGTTTCGAACCATTCCTGTGACCCTAGTTATAGATTCCGATGCTTCACCTCAGGTTTACTGTAACCCTCTAACCTTCTTATTGACGATCAAACACAGAAATTGCATCGGAATTAAATACAAAAGGCATAATGCCGACTTAAGTACATGAAGACTGACTCTTCTTACTGTCTATTATTTGAACCATTCCTGTGACACTAGTTATAGATTCCGATGCTTCACTTCAGGTTTACTGTATCCCTCTGACGTTCTTAAGGACGATGAAACACAGAAATTGCATCGGAATTAAATACAAAAGGCACAATGCCGACTCAAATACAAGATGACTGGCTCTTCCTACTCTCTATGACTTTTACCTTTCCTGTGAGACCGGTTTTAGATTCTGATGCTTCACTACAGGTTTACTGTATCCCTTGGACCTTCTTATTGACGATGAGACACAGAAATTACATCTGAATTAAATAGAAAAGGCACAATGCCGACATAAGTACAGGAAGACTGACTCTTCTTACTGACTGTGTTTTGAACCATTCCTGTGACACTAGCTATAGATTCCGATGCTTCACTTTAGGTATACTGTATTCCTCTGACCTTCTTATGGACGATGTAACACAGAAATTGCATTGGAATTAAATACTAAAGGCACAATGGCGACTTAAGTACAAGAAGACTGACTCTTCTTACTGTCTATGTTTTGAAACATTCCTGTGACACTATTTATATATTCCTATGCTTCACTTCAGGTTTGCTGTATCCCTTGGACCTTCTTATTGACGACGAAACACAGATATTGCATCAGATTTAAATAGAAAAGGCAGAATGCCAACTTAAGTACAAGAAGACTGACTCTTCTTACTGACTATGATTTGAACATTTCCTGAGAGACCATTTTCAGATTCCGATGCTTCACTATATATTTACTGTATCCCTTGGACCTTCTTATTGACGACGAAACAAAGAAATTGCATCGGATTTAAATAGAAGAGGCACAATGCCGACTTAAGTTCAAGAAGACTGACTCTTCCTACAGTCTATGTTCTGAACCATTTCTTTGACACTAGTTATAGATTCCGATGCTTCACTTCAGGTTTACTGTATCCCTTGGACCTTCTTATTGACGATGAAACACACAAATTGCATCGGAATTAAGTAGGAAAGCACAATGACGACTTAAGTACAATAAGACTGACTCTTCCTACTGTCTATGTTTTGAACATTTCCTGTGAGACCAGTTTTAGGTTCCGATGCTTCACTATATGTTTACTGTATCCCTTGGACCTTCTTAGTGCCAAGGAAACACAGAAATTGCATCGGAATTAAAGGGAAAAAGCATAATGCCGACTTAAGTTCAAGAAGACTAATTTCTTCCCACTCTCTATGTTTTGAACCATTCCAGTGACACTAGTTATATATTCCTATGCTTCACTTCAGGTTTGCTGTATCCATTGGACCTTCTTATTGACGACGAAACACAGAAATTGCATCGGAATTAAATAGGAAAGGCACAATGCCGACTTAAGTACAAGAAGACTGACTCTTCCTACTGTCTATGTTTTGAACCATTCCTGTGACACTAGTTATAGATTCCGATGCTTCACCTCAGGTTTACTGTAACCCTCTAACCTTCTTATTGACGATCAAACACAGAAATTGCATCGGAATTAAATACAAAAGGCATAATGCCGACTTAAGTACATGAAGACTGACTCTTCTTACTGTCTATTATTTGAACCATTCCTGTGACACTAGTTATAGATTCCGATGCTTCACTTCAGGTTTACTGTATCCCTCTGACGTTCTTAAGGACGATGAAACACAGAAATTGCATCGGACTTAAATACAAAAGGCACAATGCCGACTCAAATACAAGATGACTGGCTCTTCCTACTCTCTATGACCTTTACCTTTCCTGTGAGACCGGTTTTAGATTCTGATGCTTCACTACAGGTTTACTGTATCCCTTGGACCTTCTTATTGACGATGAGACACAGAAATTACATCTGAATTAAATAGAAAAGGCACAATGCCGACATAAGTACAGGAAGACTGACTCTTCTTACTGACTGTGTTTTGAACCATTCCTGTGACACTAGTTATAGATTCCGATGCTTCACTTTAGGTTTACTGTATTCCTCTGACCTTCTTATGGACGATGTAACACAGAAATTGCATTGGAATTAAATACTAAAGGCACAATGGCGACTTAAGTACAAGAAGACTGACTCTTCTTACTGTCTATGTTTTGAAACATTCCTGTGACACTATTTATATATTCCTATGCTTCACTTCAGGTTTGCTGTATCCCTTGGACCTTCTTATTGACGACGAAACACAGAAATTGCATCAGAATTAAATAGAAAAGGCAAAATGCCAAATTAAGTACAAGAAGACTGACTCTTCTTACTGAATATGTTTTGAACATTTCCTGTGAAACCATTTTTAGATTCCGATGCTTCACTATATGTTTACTGTATCCCTTGGACCTTCTTATTGACTACGAAACACAGAAATTTCATCGGAGTTTAAATAGAAGAGGCACAATGCCGACTTAAGTTCAAGAAGACTGACTCTTCCTACTGTCTATGTTCTGAACCACTCCTTTGACACTAGTTATAGATTCCGATGCTTCACTTCAGGTCTACTATATCCCTTGGACGTTCTTATTGACGATGAAACACAGAAATTACATCCGAATTAAATAGAAAAGGCACAATGCCGACGTAAGTACAGGAAGACTGACGCTTCTTACTGACTGTGTTTTGAACCATTCCTATGACACTAGTTATAGATTCCGATGCTTCACTTTAGGTTTATTGTATCCCTCTGACCTTCTTATGGACGATGTAATACAGAAATTGCATCGGAATTAAATACTAAAGGCACAATGGCGACTTAAATACAAGAAGACTGACTCTTCTTACTGTCTATGTTTTGAACCATTCCTGTGACACTAGTTATATATTCCTATGCTTCACTTCAGGTTTGCAGTATCCCTTGGACCTTCTTATTGACGACAAAACTCAGAAATTGCATCGGAATTAAATAGACAATGCACAATGCCGACTTAAATACAAGAAGACTGACACTTCTTTCTGTCTATGTTCTGAACCTTTCCTGTGACACTAGTTATAGATTACCTTGCTTCACTTCAGGTTTACTGTATCCCTTGGACCTTCTTATTGACGATGAAACACAGAAACTGCATCGAAATTAAATAGAAAAGGCACATTGCCGACTCACGTAAAAGAAGACTGACTCTTCTTACTGTCTATGTTTTGAACCATTCCTCTGACACTAGTGATAGATTCCTATGTTTCACTTCAGGTTTACTGTATCCCTTGGACCTTCTTATTGACGACGAAACACAGAAATTGCATCGGAATTAAATAGAAAAGGCACAATGAAGTCTTAAGTACAAGAAGACTGACTCGTCCTAGTGTCTATGTTTTGAACCGTTCCTGCGGCACTAGTTATAGATTCCGATGCTTCACCTCAGGTTTACCGTATCCCTCTGACATTCTTATTGTCGATGAAGCACAGAAACTGCATCGGAATTAAAAAGGAAAGGCACAATGCCGACTTAAGTACAAGAAGACTGACTCTTCTTACAGTCTATGTTTTGAACCATTCCTGTAACACTAGTTATAGATTCCGATGCTTCACTTCAAATTTACTGTATCCCTCTGACCTTCTTATTGACGATGAAACACAGTAATTGCATCGGAATTAAATACAAAAGGCACAATGCCGACTTAAGTACAAGAAGACTGACTCTTCTTACAGACTATGTTGTGAACATTTCCTGTGAGACCAGTTTTAGATGCCGATGTTTCACTTTATGTTTACTATATCCCTTGGACGTTCATATCAACGATGAAACACAGAAATTGCATCGGAATTAAATACAAAAGGCACAATGCCGACTTAAGTACAAGAAAACTGACTCTTCTTACTGTCTATGTTTTGAACCATTCCTGTGACACTAGTTATAGATTCCGATGCTTCACTTCAGGTTTACTGTATCCCTCTGACCTTCCTATTGACGATGAAACACAGAAATTGCATCGGAATTAAATAGAAAAGGCACATTGCCGACTTAAGTAAAAGGAATTTGACTCCTCTTACTGACAATGTTTTAACCATTCCAGTGACTCTAGTTATAGATTCCGATGCTTCACTTCAAATTTACTGTATCCCTCTGACCTTCTTATTGACGATGAAACACAGAAATTGCATCGGAATTAAATATAAAGGGCACAATGCCGACATAAGTACAAGAAGACTGACTCTTCCAACTTTCTATGTTTTGAACCATTCCTGTGACACCAGTTATAGATTCCGATGCTTCACTTCAGGTTTACTGCATCCCTCTGACACTCTTATTGACGATGAAACACAGAAATTGCATCGGAATTAAATACAAAAGGCACAATGCCGACTTAAGTACAAGAAGACTGACTCTTCTTACTGTCTATGATTTGAACCATTCATGTGACACTAGTTATAGATTCCGAAACTTCACTTCAGGTTTACTATATCCTTTGGACGTTCTTATTGACGATGAAACACAGAATTTGCATTGGAATTAAATACAAATGACACAATGCCGTCTTAAGTACAAGAAGACAGACTCTTCTTACTGTATCTGTTCTGAGCAATTCCTGTGACACTAGTTATAGATTCCGATGCTTCACTTCAGGTTTACTGTATCCCTCTGACCTTCCTATTGACGATGAAACACAGAAATTGCATCGGAATCAAATAGAAAAGGCACATTGCCGACTTAAGTAAAAGGAGTTTGACTCCTCTTACTGACTATGTATAGAACATTTCCTGTGAGACCAGTTTTAGATTCCGATGCATCACTATATGTTTACTGTATCCCTTGGACCTTCTTATTGACGATAAAACACAGAAATTGAATCGGAATTAAATATAAAAGGCACAATGCCGACTTAAGTACAAAAATACTGTCTCTTCTTACTGCCTATGCTTTGAACCATTCCTGTGGCACTAGTTATATATTCCTATGCATCACTTCAGGTTTGCTGTATCCCATGGACCTTCTTATTGAAGACGAAACAAAGAAATTGCATCAGATTTAAATAGAAAAGGCACAATGCCAACTTAAGTACAAGAAGACTGACTCTTCTTACTGACTATGTTTTGAACATTTCCTGTGAGACCATTTTTAGATTCCGATGCTTCACTATATGTTTAGTGTATCCCTTGGACCTTCTTATTGACGACGAAACACAGAAATTGCATCGGATTTAAATAGAAGAGGCACAATGCCGACTTAAGTTCAACAAGACTGACTCTTCCTACTGTCTATGTTCTGAACCATTCCTTTGACACTAGTTATAGATTCCTATGCATCACTTCAGGTTTGCTGTATCCCATGGACCTTCTTATTGAAGACGAAACAAAGAAATTGCATCAGATTTAAATAGAAAAGGCACAATGCCAACTTAAGTACAAGAAGACTGACTCTTCTTACTGACTATGTTTTGAACATTTCCTGTGAGACCATTTTTAGATTCCGATGCTTCACTATATGTTTACTGTATCCCTTGGACCTTCTTAGTGACGACGAAACACAGAAATTGCATCGGAATTAAATAGAAAAGGCACAATGCCGACTTAAGTTCAAGAAGACTAATTTCTTCCCACTCTGTATGTTTTGAACCATTCCTGTGACACTAGTTATATATTCCTATGCTTCACTTCAGGTTTGCTGTATCCCTTGGACCTTCTTATTAACGAAGAAACACAGAAATTGCATCGGAATTAAATATAAAAGGCACAATGCCGACTTAAGTACAAGAAGACTGACTCTTCCTACTGTCAATGTTTTGAACCATTCCTGTGACACTAGTTATAGATTCCGATGCTTCACTTCAGGTTTACTGTATCCCTCTGACCTTCTTATTGACGATGAAACACAGAAATTGCACAGGAATTAAATACAAAAGGCACAATGCCGACTTAAGTACAAGAAGACTGACTTTTCTTACTGTCTATGTTTTGAACCATTCCTGTGACACTAGTTATAGATTCCGATGCTTCACCTCAGGTTTACTGTAACCCTCTGACCTTCTTATTGACGATGAAACACAGAAATTGCATCGGAATTAAATACAAAAGTCATAATGCCGACTTAAGTACAAGAAGACTGACTCTTCTTACTGTCTATGATTTGAACCATTCCTGTGACACTAGTAACAGATTCCGATTTTTCACTTCAGATTTACTGTATCCCTCTGACGTTCTTATTGACGATGAAACACAGAAATTGCATCGGAATTAAATACAAAAGGCACAATGCCGACTTAAGTACAAGAAGTCTGACTCTTCTTACATTCTATGTTTTGAACCATTCCTGTGTCACTAGTTATAGATTCGGAAACATCACTTCAGGTTAACTGTATCCTTAGGACCTTCTTATTGACCATGAAACACAGAATTTGCATCGGAATTAAATACAAAAGGCACAATGCCGATTTAAGTACAAGAAGACTGACTCTTCTTACTGTCTCTGTTTTGAGCAACTCCTGTGACACTAGTTTTAGATTCCGATGCTTCACTTCAGGTTTACTGTATCCCTTGGACCTTCTTATCGACGATGAAACACAGAAATAGCATCGGAATTAAATGCAAAACGCACAATGCCGACTTAAGTACAAGAAGACTGACTCTTCTTACAGTCTATGTTTTGAACCATTCCTGTGACACTAGTTATAGATTCCGAAACTTCACTTCAGGTTAATTGTATCCTTTGGACCTTCTTATTGACGATGAAACACAGAAATTGCATCGGAATTAAATAGAAAACGCACATTGCCGACTTAAGTACAAGAAGACTGTTTTGAACATTTCCTGTGAGACCAGTTTTAGATTCCGATACATCACTATATGTTTACTGTATCCCTTGGACCTTCTTATTGACGATGATACACAGAAATTGCATCGGAATTAAATACAAAAGGCACAATGCCGATTTAAGTACAAGAAGACTGACTATTCTTACTGTCTCTGTTTTGAGCAACTCCTGTGACACTAGTTTTAGATTCCGATGCTTCACTTCAGGTTTACTGTATCCCTTGGACCTTCTTATTGACGATGAAACACAGATATTGCATCGGAATTAAATACAAAAGGCACAATGCCGACTCAAATACAAGAAGACTGGCTCTTCCTACTCTCTATGATTTTAACCTTTCCTGTGAGACCGGTTTTAGATTCTGATGTTTCACTTCAGGTTTACTGTATCCCTTGGACCTTCTTAATGACGATAAAACACAGAAATTGAATCGGAATTAAATATAAAAGGCACAATGCCGACTTAAGTACAAAAAGACTGTCTCTTCTTACTGCCTATGCTTTGAACCATTCCTGTGGCACTAGTTATATATTCCTATGCTTCACTTCAGGTTTGCTGTATCCTATGGACCTTCTTATTGAAGACGAAACAAAGAAATTGCATCAGATTTAAATAGAAAAGGCACAATGCCAACTTAAGTACAAGAAGACTGACTCTTCTTACTGACTATGTTTTGAACATTTCCTGTGAGACCATTTTTAGATTCCGATGCTTCACTATATGTTTAGTGTATCCCTTGGACCTTCTTATTGACGACGAAACACAGAAATTGCATCGGATTTAAATAGAAGAGGCACAATGCCGACTTAAGTTCAAGAAGACTGACTCTTCCTACTGTCTATGTTCTGAACCATTCCTTTGACACTAGTTATAGATTCCGATGCTTCACTTCAGGTTTACTGTATCCCTTGGACCTTCTTATTGACGATGAAACACACAAAGTGCATCGGAATTAAGTAGAAAAGCACCATGCCGACTTAAGTACAAGAAGACTGACTCTTCCTAATGTCTATGTTTGAACATTTCCTGTGAGACCAGTTTTAGGTTCCGATGCTTCACTAAATGTTTACTGTATCCCTTGGACCTTCTTAGTGACGACGAAACACAGAAATTGCATCGGAATTAAATAGAAAAGGCACAATGCCGACTTAAGTTCAAGAAGACTAATTTCTTCCCACTCTGTATGTTTTGAACCATTCCTGTGACACTAGTTATATATTCCTATGCTTCACTTCAGGTTTGCTGTATCCCTTGGACCTTCTTATTAACGACGAAACACAGAAATTGCATCGGAATTAAATAGAAAAGGCACAATGCCGACTTAAGTACAAGAAGACTGACTCTTCCTACTGTCAATGTTTTGAACCATTCCTGTGACACTAGTTATAGATTCCGATGCTTCACTTCAGGTTTACTGTATCGCTCTGACCTTCTTATTGACGATGAAACACAGAAATTGCACAGGAATTAAATACAAAAGGCACAATGCCGACTTAAGTACAAGAAGACTGACTTTTCTTACTGTCTATGGTTTGAACCATTCCTGTGACACTAGTTATAGATTCCGATGCTTCACCTCAGGTTTACTGTAACCCTCTGACCTTCTTATTGACGATGAAACACAGAAATTGCATCGGAATTAAATACAAAAGTCATAATGCCGACTTAAGTACA
The DNA here is from genome assembly GCF_023864345.2 of Schistocerca serialis cubense. Taxonomy (NCBI): domain Eukaryota; kingdom Metazoa; phylum Arthropoda; class Insecta; order Orthoptera; family Acrididae; genus Schistocerca; species Schistocerca serialis. The sequence goes on along the minus strand of NC_064641.1, from coordinate 973,940,702 downwards.
AGAAGACTGACTCTTCTTACTGTCTATGATTTGAACCATTCCTGTGACACTAGTAACAGATTCCGATTTTTCACTTCAGATTTACTGTATCCCTCTGACGTTCTTATTGACGATGAAACACAGAAATTGCATCGGAATTAAATACAAAAGGCACAATGCCGACTTAAGTACAAGAAGTCTGACTCTTCTTACATTCTATGTTTTGAACCATTCCTGTGACACTAGTTATAGATTCGGAAACATCACTTCAGGTTAACTGTATCCTTAGGACCTTCTTATTGACGATGAAACACAGAATTTGCATCGGAATTAAATACAAAAGGCACAATGCCGATTTAAGTACAAGAAGACTGACTCTTCTTACTGTCTCTGTTTTGAGCAACTCCTGTGACACTAGTTTTAGATTCCGATGCTTCACTTCAGGTTTACTGTATCCCTTGGACCTTCTTATCGACGATGAAACACAGAAATAGCATCGGAACTAAATGCTAAACGCACAATGCCGACTTAAGTACAAGAAGACTGACTCTTCTTACAGTCTATGTTTTCAACCATTCCTGTGACACTAGTTATAGATTCCGAAACTTCACTTCAGGTTAATTGTATCCTTTGGACCTTCTTATTGACGATGAAACACAGAAATTGCATCGGAATTAAATAGAAAACGCACATTGCCGACTTAAGTACAAGATGACTGTTTTGAACATTTCCTGTGAGACCAGTTTTAGATTCCGATGCATCACTATATGTTTACTGTATCCCTTGGACCTTCTTATTGACGATGATACACAGAAATTGCATCGGAATTAAATACAAAAGGCACAATGCCGATTTAAGTACAAGAAGACTGACTATTCTTACTGTCTCTGTTTTGAGCAACTCCTGTGACACTAGTTTTAGATTCCGATGCTTCACTTCAGGTTTACTGTATCCCTTGGACCTTCTTATTGACGATGAAACACAGATATTGCATCGGAATTAAATACAAAAGGCACAATGCCGACTCAAATACAAGATGACTGGCTCTTCCTACTCTCTATGATTTTAACCTTTCCTGTGAGACCGGTTTTAGATTCTGATGTTTCACTTCAGGTTTACTGTATCCCTTGGACCTTCTTATTGACGATGAGACACAGAAATTACATCTGAATTAAATAGCAAAGGCACAATGCCGACTTAAGTACAGGAAGACTGACTCTTCTTACAGACTGTGTTTTGAACCATTCCTGTGACACTAGTTATAGATTCCGATGCTTCACTATATGTTTACTGTATCCCTTGGACCTTCTTATTGACGACGAAACACAGAAATTGCATCGGATTTAAATAGAAGAGGCACAATGCCGACTTAAGTTCAAGAAGACTAATTTCTTCCCACTCTCTATGTTTTGAACCATTCCTGTGACACTAGTTATATATTCCTATGCTTCACTTCAGGTTTGCTGTAACCCTTGGACCTTCTTATTGACGACGAAACACAGAAATTGCATTGCAATTAAATAGAATAGGCACAATGCCGACTTAGGTACAAGAAGACTGACTCTTCTTACAGTCTATGTTTTAACCATTCCAGTGACACTAGTTATAGATTCCGATGCTTCACTTCAGGTTTACTGTATCCCTCTGACCTTCTTATTGACGACGAAACACAGAAATTGCATCGGAATTAAATACAAAAGGCACAATGCCGACTTAAGTACAAGAAGACTGACTCTTCTTACTGTCTATGTTTTGAACCATTCCTGTGACACTAGTTATAGATTCCGATGCTTCACTTCAGGTTTACTGTATCCCTTTGACCTTCTTATTGACGACGAAACACAGAAATTGCATCGGAATTAAATACAAAAGGCACAATGCCGACTTAAGTACAAAAAGACTGTCTCTTCTTACTGCCTATGCTTTTGAACAATTCCTGTGACACTAGTTATATATTCCTATGCTTCACTTCAGGTTTGCTGTATCCCATGGACCTTCTTATTGAAGACGAAACACAGAAATTGCATCAGATTTAAATAGAAAAGGCACAATGCCGACTTAAGTTCAAGAAGACTGACTCTTCCTACTGTCTATGATCTGAACCATTCCTTTGACACTAGTTATAGATTCCGATGCTTCACTTCAGGTTTACTGTATCCCTTGGACCTTCTTATCGACGATGAAACACAGAAATAGCATCGGAATTAATTACAAAAGGCACAATGCCGACTTAAGTACAAGAACACTGACTCTTATCACTGTCTATGTTTTGAACCATTCCTGTGACACTAGTTATAGATTCCGATGCTTCACTTCAGGTTTACTGTATCCCTCTGACCTTCCTATTGACGATGAAACACAGAAATTGCATCGGAATTAAATAGAAGAGGCACATTGCCGACTTAAGTACAAGAAGTTTGACTCTTCTTACTGACTATGTATTGAACATTTCCTGTGAGACCAGTTTTAGATTCCGATGCATCACTATATGTTTACTGTATCCCTTGGACCTTCTTATTAACGATGAAACACAGAAATTGAATCGGAATTAAATACAAAAGGCACAATGCCGACTTAAGTACAAAAAGACTGTCTCTTCTTACTGCCTATGCTTTTGAACAATTCCTGTGACACTAGTTATATATTCCTATGCTTCACTTCAGGTTTGCTGTATCCCATGGACCTTCTTATTGAAGACGAAACACAGAAATTGCATCAGATTTAAATAGAAAAGGCACAATGCCGACTTAAGTTCAAGAAGACTGACTCTTCCTACTGTCTATGTTCTGAACCATTCCTTTGACACTAGTTATAGATTCCGATGCTTCACTTCAGGTTTACTGTATCCCTTGGACCTTCTTATGGACGATGAAACACACAAATAGCATCGGAATTAAGTAGAAAAGCACAATGCCGACTTAAGTACAAGAAGACTGACTCTTCCTACTGTCTATGTTTGAACATTTCCTGTGAGACCAGTTTTAGGTTCCGATGCTTCACTATATGTTTACTGTATCCCTTGGACCTTCTTAGTGACGACGAAACACAGAAATTGCATCGGAATTAAATAGATAAGGCACAATGCCAACTTAAGTTCAAGAAGACTAATTTTTTCCCACTCTCTATGTTTTGAACCATTCCTGTGACTCTAGTTATATATTCCTATGCTTCACTTCAGGTTTCCTGTATCCCTTGGACCTTCTTATTGACGACGAAACTCAGAAATTGCATCGGAATTAAATAGACAAGCCACAATGCCGACTTAAATACATGAAGACTGACTCTTCTTACTGTCTATGTTCTGAACCCTTCCTGTGACACTAGTTATATATTCCGATGCGTCACTTCAGGTTTACTGTATCCCTTGGACCTTCTTATTGACGATGAAACACAGAAACTGCATCGAAATTAAATAGAAAAGGCACAATGCCGACTCACGTACAAGAAGACTGACTCTTCTTACTGTCTATGTTTCGAACCATTCCTGTGACACTAGTGATAGATTCCTATGTTTCACTTCAGGTTTACTGTATCCCTTGGACCTTCTTATTGACGACGAAACACAGAAATAGCATCGGAATTAAATAGAAAATGCACAATGCCGTCTTAAGTACAAGAAGACTGACTCTTCCTAGTGTCTATGTTTTGAACCGTTCCTGCGACACTAGATTCCGATGCTTCACTTCAGGTTTACCGTATCCCTCTGACATTCTTATTGTCGATGAAGCACAAAAACTGCATCGGAATTAAATAGGAGAGGCACAATGCCGACTTAAGTACATGAAGACTGACTGATCTTACAGTCTATGTTTTGAACCATTCCTGTAACACTAGTTATAGATTCCGATTATTCACTTCAAATTTACTGTATCCCTCTGACCTTCTTATTGACGATGAAACGCAGTAATTGCCTCGGATTTTAAATACAAAGGCACAATGCCGACTTAAGTACAAGAAGACTGACTCTTCTTACTGATTATGTTGTGAACATTTCCTGTGAGACCAGTTTTAGATGCCGATGCTTCACTATATGTTTACTGTATCCATTGGACCTTCATATTAACGATGAAACACAGAAATTGCATCGGAATTAAATAAAAAAGGCACAATGCCGACTTAAGTACAAGAAGAATGACTCTTCCTACTGTCTATGTTTTAACCATTCCAGTGACTCTAGTTATAGATTCCGATGCTTCACTTCAGGTTTACTGTATCCCAGTTACCTTCTTATTGACGATGAAACACAGAAATTGCATCGGAATTAAATACAAAAGGCACAATGCCGATTCAAATACAAGATGACTGGCTCTTCTTACTATCTATGTTTTGAACTTTCCTGTGAGACTGGTTTTAGATTCCGATGCTTCACTTCAGGTTTACTGTATCCCTTGGACCTTCTTATTGACGACGAAACACAGAAATCGCATCGGAATTAAATAGAAGAGGGACAATGCCGACTTAAGTACAAGAAGACTGACTCTTCCTAGTGTTTATGTTTTAAACCGTTCCTGCGACACTAGTTATAGATTCCGATGCTTCACTTCAGGTTTACTGTATCACTGTGACCTTCTTATTGACGATGAAACAGAGAAATTGCATCGGAATTAAATACAAAAGGCACAATGCCGATTCAAATACAAGATGACTGGCTCCTCTTGCCATCTATGTTTTGAACCTTTCCTGTGAGACCTGTTTTAGATTCCGATGCTTCACTTCAGGTGTACTGTATCCCTTTGACCTTCTTATTGACGACGAAACACAGAAATTGCATAGGAATTAAATACAAAAGGCACAATGCCGACATAAGTACAAGAAGACTGACTCTTCTTACTGTCTATGATTTGAACCATTCCTGTGACACTAGTTATAGATTCCGAAACTTCACTTCAGGTTTACTGTATTCTTTGGACGTACTTATTGACGATGAAACACAGAATTTGCATTGGAATTAAATACAAAAGACATAATGCCGACTTAAGTACAAGAAGACTGACTCTTCTTACTGTCTCTGCTTTGAGCAATTCCTGTGACACTAGTTATTGATTCCGATGCTTCACTTCAGGTTTACTGTATCCCTTGGACTTTCTTATCGACGATGAAACACAGAAATAGCATCGGAATTAATTACAAAAGGCACAATGCCGACTTAAGTACAAGAACACTGACTCTTCTTACTGTCTATGTTTTGAACCATTCCTGTGACACTAGTTATAGATTCCGATGCTTCACTTTAGTTTTACTGTATCCCTCTGACCTTCCTATTGACGATGAAACACAGAAATTGCATCGGATTTAAATAGAAAAGGCACATTGCCGACTTAAGTACAAGAAGTTTGACTCTTCTTACTGACTATGTTTTGAACATTTCCTGTGAGACCAGTTTTAGATTCCGATGCATCACTATACGTTTACTGTATCCCTTGGACCTTCTTATTGACGATGAAACACAGAAATTGATTCGGAATTAAATATAAAAGGCACAATGCCGACTTAAGTACAAAAAGACTGTCTCTTCTTACTGCCTATGCTTTGAACCATTCCTGTGACACTAGTTATATATTCCTATGCTTCACTTCAGGTTTGCTGTATCCCATGGACCTTCTTATTGAAGACGAAACACAGAAATTGCATCAGATTTAAATAGAAAAGGCACAATGCCAACTTAAGTGCAAGAAGACTGACTCTTCTTACTGACTATGTTTTGAACTTTTCCTGTGAGACCATTTTTAGATTCCGATGCTTCACTAAATGTTTACTGTATCCCTTGGACCTTCTTGTTGACGATGAAACATAGAAATTGCATCGGAATTAAATACAAAATGCACAATGCCGACTTAAGTACAAGAAGACTGACTCCTCTTGCTGTGTATGTTTTGAACCATTCCTGTGACACTAGTTATAGATTCCGATGCTTCACTTCATTTTTACTGTATCCCTCTGACCTTCTTACTGACGATGAAACACAGTAATTGCATCGGAATAAAATACAAAAGGCACAATGCCGACTCATGTACAAGAAGACTGACTCATCTTACAGTCTATTCTTTGAACCTTTCCTGTGACACTAGAAATAGATTCCGATGCTTCACTTCAGGTTTACTGTATCCCTCTGACGTTCTTATTGACGATGAAACACAGAAATTGCATCGGAATTAAATACAAACGGCACAATGCCGACTTAAGTACAAGAAGACTGACTCTTCTTACTGACTATGCTGTGAACATTTCCTGTGAGACCAGTTTTAGGTTCCGATGCTTCACTAATGTTTACTGTATCCCTTGGACCTTCTTATTGTCGATGAAACACAGAAATTGCATCTGTATCAAATGCAAAAAGCACAATGCCGACTTAAGTACAAGAAGAATGAATCTTCCTACTGTCTATGTTTTAACCATTCCTGTGACACTAGTTCTATACTCCGATGCTTCACTTCAGAATTACTGTATCCCTCTGACCTTCTTATTGACGATGAAACACAGAAATTGCATCGGAGTTATATACAAAAAGCACAATGCCGACTCAAATACAATATGACTGGCTCTTCTTACTCTCTATGTTTTGAGCCTTTCCTGTGAGACCAGTTTTAGATTCCGTTGCTTCACTTCAGGTTTACTGTATCCCTTGGACCTTCTTATTCACAACGAAACACAGAAATTCCATCGGAATTAAATAGAAAAGGCACAATGCCGACTTAAGTACAAGAAGACTGACTCTACTTACTGTCTATGTTTTGAACCTGTCCTGTGACACTAGTTATAGATTCCGATGCTTCACTTCAGGTTTACTCTATCCCTTGGACCTTCTTATTGACGACGAAACACAGAAATTGCATCGGAATTACACGGAAAAGGCACAATGCCGACTTAAGTACAAGAAGACTGACTCTTCTTACTGACTATGTTTTGAACATTTCCTGTGAGGCCAGTTTAAGATTCCGATGCATCACTATATGTTTTTTGTATCCCTTGGACCTTCTTATTGACGATGAAACACAGAAATTGCATCAGAATTAAATACAAAAGGCAAAATGCCATCTTAAGTAGAAGAATACTGACTCTTCTTACTGCCAATGATTTGAACCATTCCTGTGACACTAGTTATAGTTTCCGATGCTTCACTTCAGGTTTTCTGTATCCCTCTGACCTTCATATTGACGATGAAACACAGAAATTGCATCGGAATTAAATACAAAACTCACAATGCCGACTTAAGTACAAGAAGACTGACTCTTTACCTACTGTCCTTGTTTTGAACCATTCCTGTGACACTAGTTATAGATTCCGATGCTTCACTTCAGGTTTACTGTATTCCTCTGACCTTCTAATTGACGATGAAACGCAGAAATTGCATCGTAATTAAATACAAAAGGCACAATTAGACTTAAGTACAAGAAGACTGTCTCTTCTTACTGTCTATGTTTTGAACCTTTCCTGTGACACTAGATATAGTTTCCGATGCTTCACTTCAGGTTTACTGTATCCCTTGGACCTTCTTATTGACGACGAAACACAGAAATTACATTGGAATTAAATAGAAAAGGCACAATGAAGACTTAAGTACAAAAAGACAGATTCTTCTTACTGACTGTGTTTTGAACCATTACTGTGACACTAGTTATAGATTCCGATGCTTCACTTTAGGTTTACTGTATCCCTCTGACCCTCTTATTGATGATGACCCTTCTTATTGACGACGAAACACAGAAATTGAAACAGAATTATATAAAAACGGTACAATGCTGATTTAAGTACAAGAAAACTAACTCTTCTTACAGTCTATGTTCTGAACCTTTCCTGTGCGACCAGTTATAGATTCCGATGCTTCACTTCAGGTTTACTGTATCCCTCTGACCTTCTTATTGACGATGAAACACCGATATTGCATCAGAATTAGAGAGAAAAGGCGCAATGCCGACTTAAGTACAAGATAACTGACTGTTCTTACTGTCTTTGTTTTGAAGCATTCCCGTGACACTAGTTATGGATTCCGATGCTTCACTTCAGGTTTACTGAATCCCTCTGACCTTCTCATTGACGTTGAAACACAGATATTGCATCGGAATTAAATACAAAAGCAGAATGCCGACTTAAGTTCAAGAGAACTTACTCTTCCTACTGTCTATGTTTTGAACCATTCCTGTGACACTAGTTATAGATTCCGATGCCTCACTTCGGGTTTACTTTATCCCACTGACCTTCTTATTTGCGATGAAACACAGAAATTGCATCGGAGTTAAATACAAAAGGCACAATGCCGAATCAAGTACAAGAACACTGGCTCTTCTTACTGTCTATGCTTTGAACCATTCCTGTGACACTAGTTATAGATTCCGATGCTTCACTTCAGGATTACTGTATCCCTCTTACCTTCTTATTGACGATGAAACACAGAAACTGTATCGGAATTAAATACAAAAGGCACAATGCCGACTCAAATACAAGATGACTGGTTCTTCTTACTCTCTATGTTTTGAACCTTTCCTGAGAGACCGGTTTTAGATTCCGGGGCTTCACTTCAGGCTTACTGTATCCCTTGGACCTTCTTATTGACGACGAAAGTCAGAAATTGCATCGGAATTAAATAGAAAAGGCACAATGCCGACTAAAGTACATGATGACTGACTCTTCTTACTGACTATGATTTGAACATTTCCTGTGAGACCAGTTTCAGATTCCGATGCTTCACTATGTGTTTACTGTATCCCTTGGACCTTCTTATTGACGATGGAACACAGAAATTGCATCGGAATTAAACACAAAAGGCACAATGCCGACTTAAGTACAAGAAGACAGACTCTTCTTACTGTCTATGTTTTGAACCATTCCTGTGACACTAGTTATTGATTCCGATGTTTCACTTCAGGTTTACTGTATCCCTTGAACCCTCTTATTGACAATGAAACACAAAAAGTGCATCGGAATTTAATACAAAAGGCACAATGACGACTTAAGTACAAGAAGACTGACTCTTCCTACTGTCTATGTTTTGAACCATTCCTGTGACACTAGTTACTGATTCCGATGCTTCACTTCAGGTTTACTGTATCCCTTGGACGTTCGTATTGACGGCGAAACACAGAAATTGCATCGGAATGAAATAGAAAAGGTACAATGCCGACTTAAGTACAAGAACACTGCCTCTTCCTAGTGTCTATGTTTTGAACCGTTCCTGCGACACTAGTTATAGTTTCCGATGCTTCACTTCCGGTTTACCGTATCCCTCTGACATTCTTATTGTCGAAGAAACACAGAAATTGCATCGGAATTAAATATAAAATGCACAATGCCGACTTAAGTACCAGAAGACTGACTCTTCTTATGGTCTATGTTTTGAGCCATTCCTGTAACACTAGTTATAGATTACGTTGCTTCACTTCAAATTTACTGTATCCCTCTGACCTTCTTATTGACGATAAAACACAGTAATTGCATTGGAATTAAATACAAAAGGCACAATGCCGACTTAAGTACAAGAAGACTGACTCTTCTTACTGTCTATGTTTTGAACCATTCCTGTGACACTAGTTATAGGTTCCGATTCTTCACTTCAGGTTTCCTGTATCCATCTGACTTTCTTATTGACGATGAAACACAGAAATTGCATCAGAATCAAATACAAAAGGCACAATGCCGACTCAAATACAAGATGACTGGTTCTTCTTACTCTCTATGTTTTAAACCTTTCCTGTGAGACCGGTTTTGGATTCCGATGCTTCAATTCAGCTTTACTGTATCTTTTGGACCTTCTTATTGATGACGAAACACAGAAATTGCATCGGAATTAAATAGAAAAGGCACAATGCCGACTTAAGTACATGAAGACTGACTCTTCAGTGTCTATGTTTTGAACCATTCCTGTGACACTAGATATAGATTCCGATTGTTCACTTCAGGTTTACTGTATCCCTTGGACCTTCTTATTGACGACGAAACACAGAAATTGCATCGGAATTTAATACAAAAGGCACAATGCCGACTTAAGTACAGGATGACTGACTCTTCATACTGTTTATGTTTTGAACCATTCCTGTGACACTAGTTATAGATTCCGATGATTCACTTCAGGTTTACTGTATCCCTTGGACCTTGTTATTGACGATGAAACACAGAAATTGCATCGTAATTAAATATAAAAGGCAGAATGCCGACTTAAGTACAAGAAGACTGACTCTTCCTACTGTCTATGTTTTGAACCTTCCTGTGACACTAGTTATAGATTCCGATGCATCACTTCAGGTTTACTGTGTCCCTTGGACCTTCTTATGGACGATGAAACACAGAAATTGCATCGGAATTAAATACAAAAGGAACAATGCCGACTTACGTACAAGAATACTGACTCTTCTTGCTGTGTATGCTTTGACCATTCCTGTGACACTAGTTATAGATTCCGATGCTTCACTTCAGGTTTACTGTATCCCTCTGACCTTCTTATTGACGACGAAACACAGAAATTGCATCGGAAGGAAATTGAAAGGGCACAATGACGACTTAAGTACAAGAAGACTGACTCTTCCTACTGCCTATGTTTTGAACCATTCCTGTGACTCTAGTTATAGATTCCGATGCTTCACTTCAGTTTAACTGTATCCCTCTGACCTTCTTATTGACGATAAAACACAAAATTTGCATCGAAATTAAATACAAAAGGCACAATACCGACTTAAGTACAAGAAGACTGACTCTTCTTACTGACTATGTTTTGAACCAATCCTGTGACACTAGTTATAGATTCCGATGATTCACTTCAGGTTTACTGTATCCCTCTGACCTTCTTATTGTCGATGAAACACAGAAATTTCATCGGAATTAAATCCAAAAGGCACAGTGCCGAATTAAGTACAAGAAGACTGACGCTTCTTACTGTCTATGATTTGAACCATTCCTGTGACACTAGTTATAGATTTCGATGCTTCACTCCAGGTTTACTGTATCCCTTGGACCTTCCTCTTGACGATGAAACACAGAAATTGCATCGGAATTAAATACAAAAGGCACAATGCCTACTTACGTACAAGAATACTGACTCTTCTTGCTGTGTATGCTTTGACCATTCCTGTGACACTAGTTATAGATTCCGATGCTTCACTTCAGGTTTACTGCATCCCTCTGACCTTCTTATTGACGATGAAACACAAAAAATGCATCGGAATTAAATACAAAAGGCACAATGCCGACTTAAGTACCTAAAGACTGACTATTCTTACTGACTATATTTTTAAACATTATTGTGACACTAGTTATAGGTTCCGATGCTTCACTTCAATATTTACTGTATCCCTTGGACGTTCTTATTGACGATGAAACACAGAAATTGTGTGCGAATTGAAAACAAAACCCCAATGCCAACTTCAGTACAAGATGACTGACTCATCTTACTGACTATGTTTTGAACCATCCCTGTGACACTAGTTATAGATTAGGGTGCTTCACTTCAGGTTTACTGGATCCCTTGGATCTACGTATTGACGGTGACACACAGAAGTTGCATCGGAATTAAATACAAAAGGCACAATGCCGACTTAAATACAAGGAGACTGACTCTTCCTACTGTCTATGATCTGAACCATTCCTGTGACACTAGTTTTAGATTCCGATGCTTCATTTCAGTTTACCTGTATTACTCTGACCATCTTATTGACGATGAAACACAGAAATTGCATCGGAATTAAATATAAAAGGCACAATGCCGACTTAAGTACAAAAAGACTGACTCCTCTTACTGACTATGTTTTGAACCATTCCTGTGACACTAGTTATAGATTCCGATGCTTCACTTCAGGTTTACTGTATCCCTTGGACCTTCTTATTGAAGATGAAAAACAGAAATTGCATTGGAATTAAATACAATAGGCACAATGCCGACTTAAGTACAAGAAGACTGACTCTTCTTACTGTCTATGTTTTGAACCATTCCTGTGACAATAGTTATAGATTCCGATGATTCACTTCAGGTTTACTGTTTCCCTTGGACCTTGTCATTGACGATGAAACACAGAAATTGCATCGGAATTAAATGCAAAAGGCACAATGCCGACTTAAGTACAAGAAGACTGACTCCTCCTACTGTCTATGTTTTGAACCATTCCTGTGACACTAGTTATAGATTCCGATGCATCACTTCAGGTTTACTGTATCCCTTGGACCTTCTTACTGACGATGAAACACATAAATTGCATTGGAATTAAATACAAAAGGCACAATGCCGACTTAAGTACAAGAATACTGACTCATCTTACTGTCTATGTTTGAACCATTCCTGTGACATTAGTTATAGATTTCGATGCTTCACTTCACGTTTGCTGTATCCCTCAGTCCTTCTTATTGACGATGAAACACAGAAATTGCATCGGAAGAATATACAAAAGGCACAATGCCGACTTAAGTACAATAAGACTGACTCTTCCTACTGGCTATGTTTGAACCATTCCTGTGACACTAGTTATAGATTCCGATGCTTCACTTCTGGTTTACTGTATCCCTTGTACCTTCTTATTGACGATGAAAAACAGAAATTGCATTGGAATTAAATACAAAAGGCGCAATGCCGACATATGTACAAGAAGACTGCCTCTTCTTACTGTCTATGTTTGAACCATTCCTGTGACACTAGTTATAGATGTCGATGCTTCACTTCAGGTTTGCTGTATCCTTCAGACCTTCTTATTGACGATGAAACACAGAAATTGCATCGGAATTAAATACAAAAGGCACAATGCCGACTTAATCACAAGAAGACTGACTCTTACTACTGTCTATGTTTTGAACCAACCCTGTGATACTTGTTATAGATTCCGAAGCTTCACTCCAGGTTTACTGTATCCCTTGGACATTCTTATTGACGATGAAACACTGAAATTGCATCGGAATTAAATACAAAAAGCACAATGCCGACTTTAGTACAAGATGACTGACTCCTCTTACTGACTATGCTTTGAATCATTCCTGTGACACTAGTTATAGATTCCGATGCTTCACTTCAGATTTACTGTATCCCTTGGACGTTCTTATTGACGATGAAACACAGAAATTGCGTCGGAATTAAATACAAAAGGCACAGTGCCGACTTAAGTACAAAAAGACTGACTCTTCTTACTGACTATGTTTTGAAATAATCCTGTGACACTAGTTATAGATTCCGATGATTCACTTCAGGTTTACTGTATCCCTCTGACCTTCTTATTGACGATGAAACACAGAAATTGCATTGGAATTAAATACAAAAGGCACAATGCCGACTTAAGTACAAGAAAACTGACTCTTCTTACTGTCTATGTTTGAACCATTCCTGTGACACTAGTTATAGATTTCGTTGCTTCACTTCAGGTTTGCTGTATCCCTCAGACCTTCTTATTGACGATGAAACACAGACATTGCATCGGAATAATATACAAAAGGCACAATGCCGACTTAAGTACAATAAGACTGACTCTTCCTACTGTCTATGATTGAACCATTCCTGTGACACTAGTTATAGATTTCGATGCTTCACTTCAGGTTTGCTGGATCCCTCAGACCTTCTTATTGACGATGAAACACTGAAATTGCATCGGAATTAAATACAAAAGGCACAATGCTGACTTAAGAAGACTGACTCTTCCTACTGTCAATGATCTGAACTATTCCTATGACACTAGTTTTAGATTCCGATGCTTCACTTCAGTTTTACTGTATCACTCTGACCTTCTTATTGACGATGAAACACAGAAATTGCATCGGAATTAAATATAAAAGGGACAATGCCGACTTAAGTACACGAAGACTGACTCTTCTTACTGACTATGTGTTGAACCATTCCTGTGACACTAGTTATAGATTCCGATGCTTCACTTCTGGTTTACTGTATCCCTTGGACCTTCTTATTGACGATGAAAAACAGAAATTGCATTGGAATTAAATACAAAAGGCGCAATGCCGACATAAGTACAAGAAGACTGCCTCTTCTTACTGTCTATGTTTGAACCATTCCTGTGACACTAGTTATAGATGTCGATGCTTCACTTCAGGTTTGCTGTATCCTTCAGACCTTCTTATTGACGATGAAACACAGAAATTGCATCGGAATTAAATACAAAAGGCACAAGCCGACTTAAGTACAAGAAGACTGACTCTTACTACTGTCTATGATTTGAACCATTCCTGTGACTCTAGTTATAGATTCCGATGCTTCACTTCAGGGTAACTGTAACCCTCTGACCTTCTTATTGACGATAAAACACAGAAATTGCATCGAAATTAAATACAAAAGGCACAATGCCGACTTAAGTACAAGAAGACTGACTCTTCTAACTGTCTGTTTTTAACCTTATCTGTGACACTAGTTATAGATTCTGATGCTTCACTTCAGGTTTACTGTATTGCTTGGACCTTCTTATTGACGACGAAACCCAGAAATTGCATCGGAATTAAATACAAAAGGCACAATGCCTACTTAAGTACAAGAAGAATGACTCTTCCTACTGTCTATGTTTTGAACCTTTTCTGTGACACTAGTTATAGAATCTGATGTTTCACTTCAGGTATACGGTATCGCTTGGGCCTTCTTATTGACGACGAAACACAGAAATTGCATCGGAATTAAATAGAAAAGGCACAATGCCGTCTTAAGTACAAGAAGACTGACTCTTCCGTGTCTATCATTTGAACCATTCCTCTGACACGAGATATATATTCCGATGCTTCACTTCAGGTTTACTGTATCGCTTGGACCTTCTTATTGACGACGAAACACAGAAATTGCATCGGAATTAAATAGAAAAGGCACAATGCCGACTTAAGTACAAGAAGACTGACTCTTCCGTGTCTATGTTTTGAACCATTCCTGTGACACTAGATATAGATTCCGATGCTTCACTTCAGGTTTACTGTATCCCTTGGACCTTCTAATTGACGACTAAACACAGAAATTGCATCGGAATTAAATACAAATGCACAATGCCGACTTAATCACAAGAAGACTGACTCTTACTACTGTCTATGTTTTGAACCAACCCTGTGATACTTGTTATAGATTCCGAAGCTTCACTCCAGGTTTACTGTATCCCTTGGACATTCTTATTGACGATGAAACACTGAAATTGCATCGGAATTAAATACAAAAAGCACAATGCCGACTTTAGTACAAGATGACTGACTCCTCTTACTGACTATGCTTTGAATCATTCCTGTGACACTAGTTATAGATTCCGATGCTTCACTTCAGATTTACTGTATCCCTTGGACGTTCTTATTGACGATGAAACACAGAAATTGCGTCGGAATTAAATACAAAAGGCACAGTGCCGACTTAAGTACAAAAAGACTGACTCTTCTTACTGACTATGTTTTGAAATAATCCTGTGACACTAGTTATAGATTCCGATGATTCACTTCAGGTTTACTGTATCCCTCTGACCTTCTTATTGACGATGAAACACAGAAATTGCATTGGAATTAAATACAAAAGGCACAATGCCGACTTAAGTACAAGAAAACTGACTCTTCTTACTGTCTATGTTTGAACCATTCCTGTGACACTAGTTATAGATTTCGTTGCTTCACTTCAGGTTTGCTGTATCCCTCAGACCTTCTTATTGACGATGAAACACAGACATTGCATCGGAATAATATACAAAAGGCACAATGCCGACTTAAGTACAATAAGACTGACTCTTCCTACTGTCTATGATTGAACCATTCCTGTGACACTAGTTATAGATTTCGATGCTTCACTTCAGGTTTGCTGGATCCCTCAGACCTTCTTATTGACGATGAAACACTGAAATTGCATCGGAATTAAATACAAAAGGCACAATGCTGACTTAAGAAGACTGACTCTTCCTACTGTCTATGATCTGAACTATTCCTATGACACTAGTTTTAGATTCCGATGCTTCACTTCAGTTTTACTGTATCACTCTGACCTTCTTATTGACGATGAAACACAGAAATTGCATCGGAATTAAATATAAAAGGGACAATGCAGACTTAAGTACACGAAGACTGACTCTTCTTACTGACTATGTGTTGAACCATTCCTGTGACACTAGTTATAGATTCCGATGCTTCACTTCTGGTTTACTGTATCCCTTGGACCTTCTTATTGACGATGAAAAACAGAAATTGCATTGGAATTAAATACAAAAGGCGCAATGCCGACATAAGTACAAGAAGACTGCCTCTTCTTACTGTCTATGTTTGAACCATTCCTGTGACACTAGTTATAGATGTCGATGCTTCACTTCAGGTTTGCTGTATCCTTCAGACCTTCTTATTGACGATGAAACACAGAAATTGCATCGGAATTAAATACAAAAGGCACAAGCCGACTTAAGTACAAGAAGACTGACTCTTACTACTGTCTATGATTTGAACCATTCCTGTGACTCTAGTTATAGATTCCGATGCTTCACTTCAGGGTAACTGTAACCCTCTGACCTTCTTATTGACGATAAAACACAGAAATTGCATCGAAATTAAATACAAAAGGCACAATGCCGACTTAAGTACAAGAAGACTGACTCTTCTAACTGTCTGTTTTTAACCTTATCTGTGACACTAGTTATAGATTCTGATGCTTCACTTCAGGTTTACTGTATTGCTTGGACCTTCTTATTGACGACGAAACCCAGAAATTGCATCGGAATTAAATACAAAAGGCACAATGCCTACTTAAGTACAAGAAGAATGACTCTTCCTACTGTCTATGTTTTGAACCTTTTCTGTGACACTAGTTATAGAATCTGATGTTTCACTTCAGGTATACGGTATCGCTTGGGCCTTCTTATTGACGACGAAACACAGAAATTGCATCGGAATTAAATAGAAAAGGCACAATGCCGTCTTAAGTACAAGAAGACTGACTCTTCCGTGTCTATCATTTGAACCATTCCTCTGACACGAGATATATATTCCGATGCTTCACTTCGGGTTTACTGTATCGCTTGGACCTTCTTATTGACGACGAAACACAGAAATTGCATCGGAATTAAATAGAAAAGGCACAATGCCGACTTAAGTACAAGAAGACTGACTCTTCCGTGTCTATGTTTTGAACCATTCCTGTGACACTAGATATAGATTCCGATGCTTCACTTCAGGTTTACTGTATCCCTTGGACCTTCTAATTGACGACTAAACACAGAAATTGCATCGGAATTAAATACAAATGCACAATGCCGACTTAAGTAAAAGATGAGTGACTCTTCTTACTGTCTATGTTCTGAACCATTCCTGTGACACTAGTTATAGATTCCGAAGATTCACTTCAGGTTTACTGTATCCCTTGGACCTTGTTATTGACGATGAAACACAGAAATTGCATCGGAATTAAATACAAAAGGCACAATGCCGGCTTAAAAACAAGAATACTGACTCTACCTACTGTCTATGTTTTGAACCATTCCTGTGACACTAGTTATAGATTCCGATGCATCACTTCATGTTTACTGTATCCCTTGGACCTTCTTATTGACGATGAAACACAGAAATTTCATCGGAATTTAATCCAAAAGGCAGAGTGCCGAATTAAGTACAAGAAGACTGACTCTTCTTACTGTCTATCTTTTGAACCATTCCTGTGACACTAGTTATAGATTCCGATCCTTCACTCCACGTTTACTGTATCCCATGGACCTTCTTATTGACGATGAAACATAGAAATTGCATCGGAATTAAATACAAAAGGCACAATGCCGGCTTAAGTACAAGAAGACTGACTCTTCTTACTGACTATGCTTTGAACCATTCCTGTGACACTAGTTATAGATTCCGATGCTTCACTTCAGGTTTACTGTATCCCTTGGACCTTCTTATTGACGATGAAACTCAGCAATTGCATCGGAATTAAATAGAATATGCACAACGCCGACTTAAGTACAAGAAGACTGACTCTTCTTACTGTCTATGTTTTGAACCATTCCTGTGACATTAGTTACAGATTCCGATGCTTCACTTCAGGTTTACTGCATCCCTCTGCCCTTCTTATTGACGATGCAACACAGAAATTGCAGCGGAATTAAATACAAAAGGCACAAATCCGAATTAATTACAAGAAGACTGACTCTTCTACTGCCGATGTTTTGAACCATTCCTGTGACACTAGTTAAAGATTCCGATGCTTCACTCCAGGTTTAATGTATCCCTTGGACCTTCTTATTGACGATGAAACACAGAAATTGCATCGGAATTAAATAAAAAGGGCTCAATGCCGACTTAAGTACAAGAAGACTGCCTCTTCTTACTGTCTATGTTTTGAATCATTCCTGTGACACTAGTTATAGATTCCGATGCTTCACTCCAGGTTTACTATACCCCTTGGACCTGCTCATTGACGATGAAATACAGAAATTGCATCGGAATTGACTAGAAAAGGCACAATGCCGAATTAAGTACAAGAAGACTGCCTCTTTGTACTGTCTATGCTTTGAACCATTCCTGTGACACTAGTTATAGATTCCAATGCTTCACTTCAGGTTTACTGCATCCCTCTGACCTTCATATTGACGATGAAACACTAAAATTGCATCGGAATCAAATACAAAAGGCACAATGCCGACTTAAGTACAAGAAGACTGACTCTTCCCACTGTCTATGTTTTGAACCGTTCCTGTGACACTAGTTATAGATTCCGATGCTTCACTTCAGGTTTACTGAATTCCTTGGACCTTCTTATTGACGATGAAGCATAGAAATTGCATCGAAATTAAATACAAAATGCACAATGCCGACTTAAGTACAAGAAGACTGACTATTCTTACTGACTATGTTTTGAAACATTCCTGTGACACTAGATATAGACTCTGATGCTTCACTTCAGGTTTACTGTATCCCTTGGACCTTCGTATTGAGGATGAAACACAGAAATTGCATCGAAATTAAATACAAAAGGCACAATGCCGACTTAAGTACAAGAATACTGACTCTTCTTACTGTCTATGTTTTGAACCATCCCTGTGACACTTGTTATAGATTCCGAAGCTTCACTCCAGGTTTACTGTATCCCTTGGACATTCTTATTGACGATGAAACACTGAAATTGCATCGGAATTAAATACAAAAAGCACAATGCCGACTTAAGTACAATAAGACTGACTCTTCCTACTGTCTATGTTTGAACCATTCCTGTGACACTAGTTATAGTCTCCGATGCTACACTTCTGGTTTACTGTATCCATTGGACCTTCTTATTGACGATGAAAAACAGAAATTGCATTGGAATTAAATACAAAAGGCGCAATGCCGACATAAGTACAAGAAGACTGCCTCTTCTTACTGTCTATGTTTGAACCATTCCTGTGACACTAGTTATAGATGTCGATGCTTCACTTCAGGTTTGCTGTATCCTTCAGACCTTCTTATAGACGATGAAACACAGAAATTGCATCGGTATTAAATACAAAAGGCACAATGCCGACTTAAGTACAAGAACACTGACTGTTACTACTGTCTATGTTTTGAACCATTCCTGTGACTCTAGTTATAGATTTCGACGCTTCACTTCAGGGAAACTGTATCCCTCTGGCCTTCTTATTGACGATAAAACACAGAAATTGCATCGAAATTAAATACAAAAGGCACAATGCCGACTTAAGTACAAGAAGAGTGACTCTTCTTACTGTCTATGTTTTGAACCTTATCTGTGACACTAGTTATGGATTCTGATGCTTCACTTCAGGTTTACTGTATCGCTTGGACCTTCTTATTGACGACGAAACCCAGAAATTGCATCGGAATTAAATACAAAAGGCACAATGCCTACTTAAGTACAAGAAGACTGACTCTTCCTACTGTCTATGTTTTGAACCTTTTCTGTGACACTAGTTATAGAATCTGATGGTTCACTTCAGGTATACGGTATCGCTTGGGCCTTCTTATTGACGACGAAACACAGAAATTGCATCGGAATTAAATAGAAAAGGCACAATGCCGTCTTAAGTACAAGAAGACTGACTCTTCCGTGTCTATCTTTGAACCATTCCTCTGACGCTAGATATATATTCCGATGCTTCACTTCAGGTTTACTGTATCGCTTGGACCTTCTTATTGACGACGAAACACAGAAATTGCATCGGAATTATATAGAAAAGGCACAATGACGACTTAAGTACAAGAAGACTGCCTCTTTGTACTGTCTATGCTTTGAAGCATTCCTGTGACACTAGCTATAGATTCCGATGCTTCACTTCAGGTTTACTGTATCCCTCTGACCTTCATATTGACGATGAAACACTAAAATTGCATCGGAATCAAATACAAAAGGCACAATGACGACATAAGTACAAGAAGACTGACTCTTCCCACTGTCTATGTTTTGAACCGTTCCTGTGACACTAGTTATAGATTCCGACGCTTCACTTCAGGTTTACTGAATCCCTTGGACCTTCTTATTGACGATGAAGCACAGAAATTGCATCGAAATTAAATACAAAATGCACAATGCCGACTTAAGTACAAGAAGACTGACTATTCTTACTGACTATGTTTTGAAACATTCCTGGGACACTAGATATAGACTCTGATGCTTCACTTCAGGTTTACTGTATCCCTTGGACCTTCGTATTGAGGATGAAAAACAGAAATTGCATCGAAATTAAATACAAAACGGCACAATGTCGACTTAAGTACAAGAATACTGACTCTTCTTACTGTCTATGTTTTGAACCATCCCTGTGACACTTGTTATAGATTCCGAAGCTTCACTCCAGGTTTACTGTATCCCTTGGACATTCTTATTGACGATGAAACACTGAAATTGCATCGGAATTAAATACAAAAAGCACAATGCCAACTTTAGTACAAGATGACTGACTCTTCTTACTGACTATGCTTTGAACCATTCCTGTGACACTAGTTATAGATTCCGATGCTTCACCTCATATTTACTGTATCCCTTGGACGTTCTTATTGACGATGAAACACAGAAATTACGTCGGAATTAAATACAAAAGGCACAGTGCCGACTTAAGTACAAGAAGACTGACTCTTCTTACTGACTATGTTTTGAACCAATCCTGTGACACTAGTTATAGATTCCGATGATTCACTTCAGGTTTACTGTATCCCTCTGACCTTCTTATAGACGATGAAACACAGAAATTGCATTGGAATTAAATACTAAAGGCACAATGCCGACTTAAGTACAAGAAGACTGACTCATCTTACTGTCTATGTTTGAACCATTCCTGTGACACTAGTTATAGATTTCGATGCTTCACTTCAGGTTTGCTGTATCCCTCAGACGTTCTTATTGACGATGAAACACAGAAATTGCATCGGAATAATATACAAAAGGCACAATGCCGACTTAAGTACAATAAGACTGACTCTTCCTACTGTCTATGTTTTGAACCATTCCTGTGACACTAGTTATAGATTCCGATGCTTCACTTCAGGTTTACTGTATCCCTCTGACCTTCTTATTGACGATGAAATACAGAAATTGCATCGGAATTAAATACAAAAGGCACAATGCCGACTTAAGTACAAGAAGACTGACTCTTCCTACTGTCTATGCTTTGAACCATTCCTGTGACACTAGTTATAGATTCCGGTGGTTCACTCAAGGTTTACTGTATCCCTTGGACCTTCTTATTGACGATGAAACGCAGAATTTGCATCGGAATTAAATAGAAAAGGCACAATGCCGACATAAGTACAAGAAGACTGACTCTTCCTACTGTCTATGTTTAGAACCATTCCTGTGACACTAGTTATAGATTCTGATGCTTCACTTCAGGTTTACTGTATCCCTTGGACCTTCTTGTTGACGATGAAACACAGATATTGCATCGGAATTAAATACAAAAGGCACAATGCCGACTTAAGTACAAGAAGACTGACTCTTCTTACTGACTATGTTTGATTCATTCCTGTGACACTAGTTATAGATTCTGATGCTTCACTCCAGGTTTACTGTATCCCTTGGACCTTCTTATTGACGATGAAACACAGAAATTGCATCGGAATTATATACAAAAGGCACAATGCCGACTTAAGTACAAGAAGACTGACTCTTCTCACTGACTATGCTTTGAACCATTCCTGTGACACTAGTTACAGATTCCGATGATTCACTCCAGGTTTACTGTATCACTTGGACCTCCTTATTGACGATCAAACACAGAAATTGCATCGGAATTAAATACAAAAGGCACAATGCCGACTTAAGTACAAGAAGACTGACTCTTCTTACTGACTATGTTTTGAACCATTCCTGTCACACTAGTTATAGATTCCTGTGCTTCACTTCAGGTTTACTGTATCCCTTGGACCTTCTTATTGCCGATGAAACACAGAAATTGCCTCGGAATTAAATAGAAAAGGCATAATGCCGACTTAAGTACAAGAAGACTGACTCTTCTTACTGACTATGCTTTGAACCATTCATGTGACACTAGTTATAGATTCCGATGCTTCACTTCAGATTTACTGTTTCCTTCTGACCTTCTTATTGCCGAAGAAACACAGATATTGCATCGGAATTAAACACTAAAGGCACAATGCCGAATTAAGTACAAGAAGACTGACTCTTCTTACTGCCGATGCTTTGAACCATTCCTGTGACACTACTTATAGATTCCGATGCTTCACTCCTGGTTTAATGTATCCTTTGGACCTTCTTATTGACGATGAAACACAGAAATTGCATCGGAATTGAATAGAAAAGGCACAATGCCGAATTAAGTACAAGAAGACTGCCTCTTTGTACTCTCTATGCTTTGAACCATTCCTGTGACACTAGTTATAGATTCCGATGTGTCACTTCAGGTTTACTGTACCCCTCTGAACTTCACATTGACGATGAAACAAAAAATTTCATCGGAATCAAATACAAAAGGCACGATGCCGACTTATGTACAAGAAGACTGACTCTTCCCAATGTCTATGATTTGAACCGTTCCTGTGACAGTAGTTATAGATTCCGATGCTTCACTTCAGGTTTACTGAATCCCTTGGACCTTCGTAATTAAGATGAAACACAGAAATTGCATCAGAATTAAATTCAAAAGGCACAATGCCGACTTAAGTACAAGAATACTGACTCTTCTTACTGTCTATGTTTTGAACCATCCCTGTGACACTTGTTATAGATTCCGAAGCTTCCCTCCAGGTTTACTGTATCCCTTGGACATTCTTATTGACTATGAAACACTGAAATTGCATCGGAATTAAATACAAAAGGCACAATGCCGACTTTAGTACAAGATGACTGCCTCTTCTTACTGACTATGTTTTGAACAATTCCTGTGACACTAGTTATAGATTCCGATGCTTCACTTCAGATTTACTGTTTCCTTCTGACCTTCTTATTGCCGATGAAACACAGAAATTGCATCGGAATTAAATACTAAATGCACAATGCCGAAATAAGTACAAGGAGACTGACTCTTCTTACTGACGATGTTTTGAACCATTCCTGTGACACTAGTTATAGATTCCGATGCTTCACTCCAGGTTCACTGCATCCCTTGGACCTTCTTATTGACGATGAAAAACAGAAATTGCATCGGAATTTAATACAAAAGGCACAATGGCGACTTAAGTACAAGAAGACTGACTCTTCTTACTGACTATGCTATGAACCATTCTTGGGACACTAGTTACAGATTCCGGTGCTTCACTTTAGGTTTACTGGATCCCTTGGACCTACTTATTGATGATGAAACACAGAAATTGCATCGGAATTAAATACTAAAGGCACAATGCAGACTTAAGTACGAGAAGACTGACTCTTACTACTGTCTATGATTTGAACCATTCCTGTGACACTAGTTTTAGATTCCGATGCTTCACTTGACGTTTACTGTATCCCTCTGACCTTCTTATTGACGATGAAACACGGATATTGCATCGGAATTAAATATAAAATGCACAATGCCGACTTAAGTACAACAAGACTGACTCTTCTTACTGACTATGCTTTGAACCATTCCTGTCACACTAGTTATAGAATCCGATGCTTCACTTGAGGTTTACTGTATCCCGTGGACCTTCTTATTGACGATGAAACACAGAAATTGCATTGGAATTAAATACAAAAGGCACAATGCCGACGTAAGTACAAGAAGACTGGCTCATCTTACTGTCTATGTTTGAACCTTTCCTGTGACACTAGTTATAGATTACGATGCTTCACTTCAGGTTTGCTGTATCTCTCAGATCTTCTTATTGACGATGAAACACAGAAATTGCATCGGAATTAAATAGAAAAGGCACAATGCCGACTTAAGTACAATAAGACTGACTCTTCCTACTGTCTATGTTTTGAACCATTCCTGTGACACTAGTTATAGATTCCGGTGCTTCACTCCAGGTTTACTGTATCCCTTGGACCTTCTTATTGACGATGAAACACAGAAATTGCATCGGAATTAAATAAAAAAGGCACAATGCCGACTTAAGTACAAGAAGACTGACTCTTCCTACTGTCTATGTTTGCAACCATTCCTGTGACAATAGTTATAGATTCCGATGCTTCACTTCAGGTTTACTGTATCCCTCTGACCTTCTTGTTGACGATGAAACACAGAAATTGCATCGGAATTAAATACAAAAGGCACAATGCCGACTTAAGTACAAGAAGACTGACTATTCTTACTGACTATGTTTGATTCATTCCTGTGACACTAGTTATAGATTCCGATGCTTCACTCCAGGTTTACTGTATCCCTTGGACCTTCTTATTGACGACGAAACACAGAAATTGCATCGGAATTATATACAAAACGCACAATGCCGACTTAAGAACAAGAAGACTGACTCTTCTTACTGACTATGCTTTGAACCATTCCTGTGACACTTATTATAGATTCCGATGCTTCACTCCAGGTTTACTGAATCCCTTGGACCTTCGTACTGAAGATGAAACACAGAAATTGCATCGGAATTAAATACAAAAGGCACAATGCCGACTTAAGTAAAAGAATACTGACTCTTCTTACTGTCTATGCTTTGAACCATCATTGTGACACTTGTTATAGATTCCGAAGCTTCCCCCCAGGTTTACTGTATCCCTTGGACATTCTTATTGACGATGAAACACTGAAATTGCATCGGAATTAAATACAAAAGGCACAATGCCGACTTTAGTACAAGATGACTGACTCTTCTTACTGACTATGTTTTGAACCATTCCTGTGACACTAGTTATAGATTCCGATGCTTCACTTCAGGTTTACTGTATCCCTCTGACCTTCTTATTGACGATGAAACTCAGCAATTGCATCGGAATTAAATAGAAAAGGCACAATGCCGACTTAAGTACAAGAAGACTGACTCTGCCTACAGTCTATGTTTTGAACCATTCCTGTGACACTAGTTACATATTCCGATGCTTCACTTCAGGTTTACTGCATCCCTCTGCCCTTCTTATTGACGATGAAACACAGAAATTGCAGCGGAATTAAATACAAAAGGCACAATGCCGACTTAAGCACAACAAGACTGACGCTTCTCCTGTCTATGTTTTAACCATTCCTGTGACACTATTTATAGATTTCGATGCTTCACTTCAGGTTTACTGTATCCCTTGGACCATCTTATTGCCGATGAAACACAGAAATTGCCTCGGAATTAAATAGAAAAGGCACAATGCCGACTTAAGTACAAGAAGACTGACTCTTCTTACTGACAATGATTTGAACCATTCATGTGACACTAATTATAGATTCCGATGCTTCACTTCAGATTTACTGTTTCCTTCTGACCTTCTTATTGCCGATGAAACACAGAAATTGCATCGGAATTAAATACTAAAGGCACAATGCCGAATTAAGTACAAGGAGTCTGACTCTTCTTACTGCCGATGTTTTGAACCATTCCTGTGACACTAGTTATAGATTCCGATGCTTCACTCCAGGTTTACTGCATCCCTTTCACCTTCTTATTGACGATGAAAAACAGAAATTGCATCGGAATTTAATACAAAAGGCACAATGGCGACTTAAGTACAAGAGGACTGACTCTTCTTACTGACTATGTTTGAACCATTCTTGGGACACAAGTTACAGATTCCGGTGCTTCACTTTAGGTTTACTGGATCCCTTGGACCTACTTATTGACGATGAAACACAGAAATTTCATCGGAATTAAATACAAAAGGCAAAATCCAGACTTAAGTATGAGAAGACTGACTCTTACTACTGTCTATGATTTGAACCATTCCTGTGACACTAGTTATAGATTCCGATGCTTCACTTCAGGTTTACTGTATCTCTCTGACCTTCTTATTGACGATGAAACACAGAAATTGATCGGAATTAAATATAAAATGCACAATGCCGACTTAAGTACAACAAGACTGACTCTTCTTACTGACTATGCTTTGAACCATTCCTGTGACACTAGTTATAGAATCCGACGCTTCACTTGAGGTTTACTGTATCCCTTGGACCTTCTTATTGACGATGAAACACAGAAATTGCAATGGAATTAAATACAAAAGGCACAATGCCGACTTAAGTACAAGAAAACTGACTCATCTTACTGTCTATGTTTGAACCTTTCCTGTGACACTAGTTATAGATTTCGATGCCTCACTTCAGGTTTGCTGTATCCCTCAGATCTTCTTATTGACGATGAAACACAGAAATTGCATCGGAATAAAATACAAAAGGCACAATGCCGACTTAAGTACAATAAGACTGACTCTTCCTACTGTCTATGTTTGAACCATTCCTGTGCACTAGTTATAGATTCCGATGCTTCACTTCAGGTTTAGTGTATCCCTCTAACCCTCTTATTGACGATGAAACACAGAAATTGCATCGGAATTAAATACAAAAGGCACAATGCCGACTTAAGTACAAGAAGACTGACTCTTCTTACTGACTATGTTTGATTCATTCCTGTGACACTAGTTATAGATTCCGATGCTTCACTCCAGGTTTACTGTATCCCTTGGACCTTCTTATTGACGATGAAACACAGAAATTGCATCGGAATTATATACAAAACGCACAATGCCGACTTAAGTACAAGAAGACTGACTCTTCTTACTGACTATGCTTTGAACCATTCCTGTGACACTTGTTATAGATTCCGATGCTTCACTCCAGGTTTACTGTATCCCTTGGACTTCCTTATTGACGATCAAACACAGAAATTGCATCGGAATTAAATACAAAAGGCACAATGCCGACTTAAGTACAACAAGAATGACTCTTCTTACTGACTATGTTCTGAACCATTCCTGTCACACTAATTATAGATTCCTGTGCTTCACTTCAGGTTTACTGTATCCCTTGGACCTTCGTATTGACGATGAAACACAGAAACTGCATCGGAATCAAATACAAAAGGCACAATGCCGACTTAAGTACAAGAATACTGACTCTTCTTACTGTCTATGATTTGAACCATCCCTGTGTCACTAGTTATAGATTCCGATGCTTCACTCCAGGTTTACTGTATCCCTTGGACCTTCTTATTGACGATGAAATACAGAAATTACATCGGAATTAAATACAAAAGGCACAATGCCGACTTATGTACAAGACGGCTGACGCTTCTTACTGACTATGATTTGAACCATTCCTGTGACACTAGTTTTAGATTCCGATGCTTCACTTCAGGTTTACTGTATCCCTCTGACCTTCTTATTGACGATGAAACACTGAAATTGCATCGGAATTAAATACAAAAGGCACATTGGCGGCTTAAGTACAAGAAGACTGACTCTTCTTACTGACTATGTTTTGAACCATTCATGTGACACTAGTTATTGATTCCGGTGATTCACAGTTTTACTGTATCCGTTGGACCTTCTTATTGACGATGAAACACAGAAATTGCATCGGAATTAGGTACAAAAGGCACAATGCCGACTTAAGTACAAGAAGACTGACTCTTCTTACTGACTATGTTTTGAAACATTCCTGTGACACTAGTTATAGATTCTGATGCTTCACTTCAGGTTTACTGTATCCCTTGGACATTCTTATTGACGATGAAACACAGAAATTGCATCGGAATTAAATACAAAAGGCACAATGCCGACTTAAGTACAAGAAGACTGACTCTTCTTACTGTCTATGTTTTGAACCATTCCTGTGACACTAGTTATAGATTCCGATGTTTCACTCCAGGTTTACTATATCCCTCGGACCTTCTTATTGACGATGAAACACAGAAATTGCATCGGAATTAGGTACAAAAGGCACAATGCCGACTTAAGTACAAGAAGACTGACTCTTCTTACTGACTATGTTTTGAAACATTCCTGTCACACTAGTTATAGATTCCGATGCATCACTCCAGGTTTACTGTATCCCTTGGTCCTTCCTATAGACGATGAAACACAGAAATTGCATCGTTTTTAAATAAAAAAGGCACAATGACGACTTAAGTACAAGAAGACTGACTCTTCTTACTGTCTATGATTTGAACCATTCCTGTGACACTAGTTATAGATTCCGATGCTTCACTCCAGGTTTACTATATCCCTTGGACCTTCTTATTGACGATGAAACACAGAAATTGCATCGGAATTAAATAGAAAAGGCACAATGCCGACTTAAGTGCTGGAAGACTGACTCTTCCTACTGTCTATGTTTTGAACCATTCCTGTGACGCTAGTTATAGATTCCGATGCTTCCCTTCTGGTTTACTGTTCCCTCCGACCTTCTTATTGAGGATGAGACACAAAAATTTCATCGGAATTAAACACAAAAGGCACAGTGCCGACTTAAGTATAAGAAGACTGACCTTTCCTAATCTCTATGTTTTGAACCATTACCGTGACACTAGTTATAGATTCCGATGCTTCACTTCAGGTTTACTGTATCCCTCTGACCTTCTTGTTGACGATGAAACACAGAAAATGCATCGGAATCAAATACAAAAGGCACAATGCCGACTTACGTATAAGAAGACTGACTCATCTTATTCTCTATGTTTTGAACCATTCCTGTGACACTAGTTATAGATTCCGATGCTTCACTCCAGGTTTACTGTATCCCTTGGACCTTCCTATAGACGATGAAACACAGAAATTGCATCGTTATTAAATAAAAATGGCACAATGTCGACTTAAGTACAAGAAGACAGACTCTTCTTACTGTCTATGTTTTGAACCTTTTCTGTGACACTAGTTATAGATTATGATGCTTCATTTCAGGTTTACTGCATCCCTCTGATCTTCTTCCTGATGATGAAACACAGAAATAGCATCGGAATTAAATAGAAAAGGCACAATGCCAACTTAAGTACAAGAAGACTGACTCTTCCTACTGTCAATGTTTTGAACCATTCCTGTGACACTAGTTATAGATTCCGATGCTTCACTTCAGGTTTACTGTATCCCTCTGACCTTCTTATTGATGATGAAACACAGAAATTGCATGGGAATTAAATACAAAATGCACAATGCCGAATTAAGTACAAGATCACTGACTCTTCTTACTGACTATGTTGTTAACATTTCCTGTGAGACCAGTTTTAGATTCCGATGCTTCACTATATGTTTACTGTATCCCTTGGACCTTCTTCTTGACGATGAAATAACAGAAATTGCATAGGAATTAAATAGAAAAAGCACAATGAGGACTTAAGTACAAGAAGACTGACTCTTCTTACTGTCTATGTTTTAACCATTCCTGTGACACTAGTTATAGATTCCGATGCTTCACTTCAGGTTTACTGTATCCCTCTGACCTTCTTATTGACGATGAAACACAGAAATTGCATCGGGATTAAATAAAAAGGCACAATGCCGACTTAAGTACAAGAAGATTGACTCTTCTTACTGACTATGTTTGAACCATTCCTGTGACACTAGTTATAGATTCCGATGCTTCAATTCAGGTTTACTGTATCCCTCTGACCTTCATATTGACGATAAAACACAGAACTTGAATCGGAATTAAATACAAAAGGCACAGTGCCGTCTTAAGTATCAGATGACAGACTCTTCCTAATCTCTATGCTTTGAACCATTCCCATGACACTAGTTATGGATTCCGATGCTTCACTTCAGGTTTACTGTATCCGTCTGACCTTCTTATTGACGATGAAACACAGAAATTGCATCAGAATTAAATACAAAAGGCACAATGCCGACTTACGTACAAGAAGGCTGACTCATCTTATCGTCTATGTTTTGAACCATTCCTGTGACACTAGTTATAGATTCCGATGCTTCACTTCAGGTTTTCTGTATCCCTCTGACCTTCTTATTGTCGATGAAACACAGAAATTGCATCGGAATTAAATACAAAAGGCACAATGCCGACTTACGTTCAAGAAGACTGACTCATCTTATTGTCTATGTTTTGAACCATTCCTGTGACACTAGTTATAGATTCCGATGCTTCACTTCAGGTTTACCTTATCCCTCTAACCTTCTTATTGTCGATGAAACACAGAAATTGCATCGGAATTAAATACAAAAGGCACAATGCCGACTTAAGTACAAGAGGACTGACTCTTCTTACTGTCTATGTTTTGAACCATTCCTGTGACACTCGCTATAGATTCCGATGCTTCACGTCAGGTTTACTGCATCCCTTGGACCATCTTATTGACGACGAAACACAGAAATTGCATCGGAATTAAATAGGAAAGGCACAATGCCGACTTAAGTACAAGAAGACTGCCCTTTCTATTGTGTATGTTTTGAACCGTTCCTGTGACACTAGTTATAGATTCCGATGCTTCACTTCAGTTTTACAGTATCCCTCTGACCCTCTTATTGACGATGAAACACAGAAATTGCATCGGAATTAAATAGAAAAGGCACAATGCCGACTGAAGTACAAGAAGACTGACTCTCCTTACTGTCTATGTTTTGAACTTTTCCTGTGACACTCGCTATAGATTCCGATGCTTCACGTCAGATTTACTGCATCCCATGGACCATCTTATTGACGACGAAACACAGAAATTGCATCGGAATTAAATAGGAAAGGCACAATGCCGACTTAAGTATAAGAAGACTGACTCTTCCTAATCTCTATGTTCTGAACCATTCCCGTGACACTAGTTATAGATTCCAATGCTTCACTTGAAGTTTACTGTATCCCTCTGACCTTCTTACTGACGATGAAACACAGAAATTGCATCGGAATTAAATACAAAAGGCACAATGCCGACTTACATTCAAGAAAACTGACTCCTCTTATTGTCTATGTTTTGAACCATTCCTGTGACACTAGTTATAGATTCCGATGCTTCACTTCAGGTTTACCGTATCCCTCTAACCTTCTTATTGTCGATGAAACACAGAAATTGCATTGGAATTAAATACAAAAGGCACAATGACGACTTAAGTACAAGAGGACTGACTCTCCATACTGTCTATGTTTTGAACCATTCCTGTGACACTCGCTATAGTTTCCGAAGCTTCACGTAAGGTTTACTGCATCCCTTGGACCATCTTATTGACGACGAAACACAGAAATTGCATCGAAATTAAATAGGAAAGGCACAATGCCGACTTAAGTTCAAGAAGACTGACCCTTTCTATTGTGTATGTTTTGAGCCATTCCTGTGACACTAGTTATAGATTCCGATGCTTCACTTCAGTTTTACAGTATCCCTCTGAACCTCTAATTGACGATGAAACACAGAAATTGCATCGGAATTAAATAGAAAAGGCGCAATGCCACCTTAAGTACAAGAAGACTGACTCATCTTATTGTCCATGTTTTGAACCATTCCTGTGACACTAGTTATAGATTCCGATGCTTTACTTCAGGTTTACTGTATCCCTCTAACCTTCTTATTGTCGATGAAACACAGAAATTGCATCGGAATTAAAAACAAAAGGCACAATGCCGACTTAAGTACAAGAGGACTGACTCTTCTTACAGTCTATGTTTTGAACCATTCCAGTAAAAAGCTCGCTATAGATTCCGATGCTTCACTTCAGGTTTACTGCATCCCTTGGACCATCTTATTGACGACGAAACACAGAAATTGCATCGGAATTAAATATGAAAGGCACAATGCCGACTTAAGTACAAGAAGACTGACCCTTTCTATTGTGTATGTTTTGAACCATTCCTGTGACACTAGTTATAGATTCCGATGCTTCACTTCAGTTTTACAGTATCCCTCTGACCCTCTTATTGACGATGAAGCACAGAAATTGCATCGTAATTAATTAGAAAAGGCACAATGCCGACTTACGTACAAGAAGACTGACCCGTCCTATTGTCTATGTTTTGAACCATTTCTGTGACACTAGTTATAGATTCCGATGCTTCACTTCAGGTGTACGGTATCCCTCTGACCCTCTTATTGACGATGAAACACAGAAATTGCATCGGAATTAAATAGAAAAGGCACAATGCCGACTTAAGTACAAGAAGACTGATTCTTCTAACTGTCTATGTTTTGAACCATTCCTGTGACACTAGTTATAGATTCCGATGCTTCACTTCAGGTTTACTGTATCCCTTGCACCTCTTATTGACGATTAAACACAGAAAATGCATCGGAATTAAATACAAAAGGCACAATGCCGACTTAAGTACAAGAAGACTGACTCTTCTTGCTGTGTATGTTATGAACCAATCCTGTGACACTAGTTATAGATTCCGATGCTTCACTTCAGGTTGTCTGTATCCCTCTGACCTTCGTATTGACGACAAAACACAGAAATTGCATCGGAATTAAATAGAAAAGGCACAATGCTGACTTAAGTACAAAAAGACTGACACTTCCAACTGTCTATGCTTTGAACCATTCCTGTGGCACTATTTATGGATTCCGATGCTTCACTTCAGGTTTACTGTATCCCTTGGACCTTCTTATTGACGATGAAACACAAAAATTGCATCGGAATTAAATACAAAAGGCACAATGCCGACTTACGTTCAAGAAAACTGACTCATCTTATTGTCTATGTTTTGAACCATTCCTGTGACACTAGTTATAGATTCCGATGCTTCACTTCAGGTTTACCTTATCCCTCTAACCTTCTTATTGTCGATGAAACACAGAAATTGCATCGGAATTAAATACAAAAGGCACAATGCCGACTTAAGTACAAGAGGACTGACTCTTCTTACTGTCTATGTTTTGAACCATTCCTGTGACACTCGCTATAGATTCCGATGCTTCACGTCAGGTTTACTGCATCCCTTGGACCATCTTATTGACGACGAAACACAGAAATTGCATCGGAATTAAATAGGAAAGGCACAATGCCGACTTAAGTACAAGAAGACTGCCCTTTCTATTGTGTATGTTTTGAACCGTTCCTGTGACACTAGTTATAGATTCCGATGCTTCACTTCAGTTTTACAGTATCCCTCTGACCCTCTTATTGACGATGAAACACAGAAATTGCATCGGAATTAAATAGAAAAGGCACAATGCCGACTGAAGTACAAGAAGACTG
This sequence comes from Schistocerca serialis cubense, assembly GCF_023864345.2. Lineage (NCBI taxonomy): Eukaryota > Metazoa > Arthropoda > Insecta > Orthoptera > Acrididae > Schistocerca > Schistocerca serialis. The sequence goes on along the minus strand of NC_064641.1, from coordinate 973,907,401 downwards.
ACTCTCCTTACTGTCTATGTTTTGAACTTTTCCTGTGACACTCGCTATAGATTCCGATGCTTCACGTCAGATTTACTGCATCCCATGGACCATCTTATTGACGACGAAACACAGAAATTGCATCGGAATTAAATAGGAAAGGCACAATGCCGACTTAAGTATAAGAAGACTGACTCTTCCTAATCTCTATGTTCTGAACCATTCCCATGACACTAGTTATAGATTCCAATGCTTCACTTGAAGTTTACTGTATCCCTCTGACCTTCTTACTGACGATGAAACACAGAAATTGCATCGGAATTAAATACAAAAGGCACAATGCCGACTTACATTCAAGAAAACTGACTCCTCTTATTGTCTATGTTTTGAACCATTCCTGTGACACTAGTTATAGATTCCGATGCTTCACTTCAGGTTTACCGTATCCCTCTAACCTTCTTATTGTCGATGAAACACAGAAATTGCATTGGAATTAAATACAAAAGGCACAATGACGACTTAAGTACAAGAGGACTGACTCTCCATACTGTCTATGTTTTGAACCATTCCTGTGACACTCGCTATAGATTCCGAAGCTTCACGTAAGGTTTACTGCATCCCTTGGACCATCTTATTGACGACGAAACACAGAAATTGCATCGAAATTAAATAGGAAAGGCACAATGCCGACTTAAGTACAAGAAGACTGACCCTTTCTATTGTGTATGTTTTGAACCATTCCTGTGACACTAGTTATAGATTCCGATGCTTCACTTCAGTTTTACAGTATCCCTCAGAACCTCTTATTGACGATGAAACACAGAAATTGCATCGGAATTAAATAGAAAAGGCGCAATGCCACCTTAAGTACAAGAAGACTGACTCATCTTATTGTCCATGTTTTGAACCATTCCTGTGACACTAGTTATAGATTCCGATGCTTTACTTCAGGTTTACTGTATCCCTCTAACCTTCTTATTGTCGATGAAACACAGAAATTGCATCGGAATTAAAAACAAAAGGCACAATGCCGACTTAAGTACAAGAGGACTGACTCTTCTTACAGTCTATGTTTTGAACCATTCCAGTAAAAAGCTCGCTATAGATTCCGATGCTTCACTTCAGGTTTACTGCATCCCTTGGACCATCTTATTGACGACGAAACACAGAAATTGCATCGGAATTAAATATGAAAGGCACAATGCCGACTTAAGTACAAGAAGACTGACCCTTTCTATTGTGTATGTTTTGAACCATTCCTGTGACACTAGTTATAGATTCCGATGCTTCACTTCAGTTTTACAGTATCCCTCTGACCCTCTTATTGACGATGAAGCACAGAAATTGCATCGTAATTAATTAGAAAAGGCACAATGCCGACTTACGTACAAGAAGACTGACCCGTCCTATTGTCTATGTTTTGAACCATTTCTGTGACACTAGTTATAGATTCCGATGCTTCACTTCAGGTGTACGGTATCCCTCTGACCCTCTTATTGACGATGAAACACAGAAATTGCATTGGAATTAAATAGAAAAGGCACAATGCCGACTTAAGTACAAGAAGACTGATTCTTCTAACTGTCTATGTTTTGAACCATTCCTGTGACACTAGTTATAGATTCCGATGCTTCACTTCAGGTTTACTGTATCCCTTGCACCTCTTATTGACGATTAAACACAGAAAATGCATCGGAATTAAATACAAAAGGCACAATGCCGACTTAAGTACAAGAAGACTGACTCTTCTTGCTGTGTATGTTATGAACCAATCCTGTGACACTAGTTATAGATTCCGATGCTTCACTTCAGGTTGTCTGTATCCCTCTGACCTTCGTATTGACGACAAAACACAGAAATTGCATCGGAATTAAATAGAAAAGGCACAATGCTGACTTAAGTACAAAAAGACTGACACTTCCAACTGTCTATGCTTTGAACCATTCCTGTGGCACTATTTATGGATTCCGATGCTTCACTTCAGGTTTACTGTATCCCTTGGACCTTCTTATTGACGATGAAACACAAAAATTGCATCGGAATTAAATACAAAAGGCACAATGCCGACTTACGTTCAAGAAAACTGACTCCTCTTATTGTCTATGTTTTGAACCATTCCTGTGAGACTAGTTATAGATTCCGATGCTTCACTTCAGGTTTACCGTATCCCTCTAACCTTCTTATTGTCGATGAAACACAGAAATTGCATCGGAATTAAATACAAAAGGCACAATGCCGACTTAAGTACAAGAGGACTGACCCTCCTTACTGTCTATGTTTTGAACCATTCCTGTGACACACGCTATAGATTCCGAAGCTTCACGTAAGGTTTACTGCATCCCTTGGACCATCTTATTGACGACGAAACACAGAAATTGCATCGAAATTAAATAGGAAAGGCACAATGCCGACTTAAGTTCAAGAAGACTGACCCTTTCTAATGTGTATGTTTTGAACCATTCCTGTGACACTAGTTATAGATTCCGATGCTTCACTTCAGTTTTACAGTATCCCTCTGAACCTCTTATTGACGATGAAACACAGAAATTGCATCGGAATTAAATAGAAAAGGCGCAATGCCGACTTAAGTACAAGAAGACTGACTCTTCATACTGTCTATGTTTTGAACCATTCCTGTGACACTAGTTATAGATTCCGATGCTTCACTTCAGGTTTACTGTATCCCTTGGACCTTCTTATTGACGATGAAACACAGAAATTGCATCGGAATTAAATACAAAAGGCACAATGCCGACATAAGTACAAGAAGACTGACTCTTCTTGCTGTGTATGTTTTGAACCATTCCTGTGACACTATTTATAGATGCCGATGCTTCACTTGTGCTTTACTGTATCCCTCTGACCTTCTTATTGACGATGAAACACAGTAATTGCATCGGAATTAAATACAAAAGGCACAATGCCGACTTACGTACAAGAAGACTGACTCATCTTATTGTCCATGTTTTGAACCATTCCTGTGACACTAGTTATAGATTCCGATGCTTTACTTCAGGTTTACTGTATCCCTCTAACCTTCTTATTGTCGATGAAACACAGAAATTGCATCGGAATTAAATACAAAAGGCACAATGCCGACTTAGGTACAAGAGGACTGACTCTTCTTACAGTCTATGTTTTGAACCATTCCAGTAAAAAACTCGCTATAGATTCCGATGCTTCACTTCAGGTTTACTGCATCCCTTGGACCATCTTATTGACGACGAAACACAGAAATTGCATCGGAATTAAATAGGAAAGGCACAATGCCGACTTAAGTACAAGAAGACTGACCGTTTCTATTGTGTATGTTTTGAACCACTCCTGTGACACTAGTTATAGATTCCGATGCTTCACTTCAGTTTTACAGTATCCCTCTGACCCTCTTATTGACGATGAAGCACAGAAATTGCATCGGAATTAAATAGAAAAGGCACAATGCCGACTTACGTACAAGAGGACTGACCCTTCCTATTGTCTATGTTTTGAACCATTTCTGTGACACTAGTTATAGATTCCGATGCTTCACTTCAGGTGTACGGTATCCATCTGACCCTCTTATTGACGATGAAACACAGAAATTGCATCGGAATTAAATAGAAAAGGCACAATGCCGACTTAAGTTCAAGAAGACTGATTCTTCTAACTGTCTATGTTTTGAACCATTCCTGTGACACTAGTTATAGATTCCGATGCTTCACTTCAGGTTTACTGTATCCCTTGCACCTCTTATTGACGATTAAACAAAGAAAATGCATCGGAATTAAATACAAAAGGCACAATGCCGACTTAAGTACAAGAAGCCTGACTCTTCTTGCTGTGTATGTTATGAACCAATCCTGTGACACTAGTTATAGATTCCGATGCTTCACTTCAGGTTATCTGTATCCCTCTGACCTTCGTATTGACGACAAAACACAGAAATTGCATCGGAATTAAATAGAAAAGGCACAATGCTGACTTAAGTACAAAAAGACTGACACTTCCAACTGTCTATGCTTTGAACCATTCCTGTGGCACTATTTATAGATTCCGATGCTTCACTTCAGGTTTACTGTATCCCTTGGACCTTCTTATTGACGATGAAACACAAAAATTGCATCGGAATTAAATACAAAAGGCACAATGCCGACTGAAGTACAAGAAGACTGACTCTTCTTGCTGTGTAAGTTTTGAACCATTCCTGTGAAACTAGTTATAGATTCCGATGCTTCACTTCAGGTTTACCGTATCCCTCTGACCTTCTTATTGACGATAAAACACATAAATTGCATAGGAATTAAATACAAAAGGCACAATGCCGACTCAAGTACAAGAAGACTGACTCTTCCTACTGTCTATGTTTTGAACCATTCCTGTGACACCAGTTACACATTCCGTTGCCTCACTTCTGGTTTACTGAATCCCTCTGACCTTCTTCTTGATGGTGAAACACAGAAATTGCATCGGAATTAAATAGAAAAGGCACAATGCCGGCTTAAGTAAAAGAAGACTGAGTTTCTTACTGTCTATGATTTGAACCATTCCTGTGACACTAGTTACAGATTCCGATGCTTCACTTCAGGTGTACTGTATCCCTTTTCCCTTATTATTGACGTTGAAACACAGAAATTGCATCGGGATTAAATACAAAAGGCACAATGCCAACTTAAGTACAAGTAGACTGACTCTTCTTACTGTCTATGTTTTGAACCATTATTGTGACACTAGTTATAGATTCCGATGCTTCACTACAGGTTTACTGTATCCCTAGGACCTTCTCGTTGACGACGAAACAAAGAAATTGCATCGGAAATAAATACAAAATGCACAATGCCGACTTACGTACAAGAAGACTGACCCTTCCTATTGTCTATATTTTGAACCATTTCTGTGACACTAGTTATAGTTTCCGATGCTTCACTTCAGGTGTACGGTATCCCTCTGACCCTCTTATTGACGATGAAACACAGAAATTGCATCGGAATTAAATAGAAAAGGCACAATGCCGACTTAAGTACAAGAAGACTGACTCTTCTTACTGTCTATGTTTTGAACCATTATTGTGACACTAGTTATAGATTCCGATGCTTCACTACAGGTTTACTGTATCCCTAGGACCTTCTCATTGACGACGAAATACAGAAATTGCACAGAAATTTAATAGGAAAGCACAATGCCGACTTAAGTAAAAGAAGACTGACCCTCCTTATTGCCTATGTTTTGAACCATTCCTGTGACACTAGTTATAGTTTCCGATGCTTCACTTCAGGTTTACTGTATCCCTCTGACCCTCTTATTGACGATGAAACACAGAAATTGCATCGGAATTAAATAGAAAAGGCACAATGCCGACTTAAGTACAGGAAGACTGACTCTTCTTACTGTCTATGTTTTGGACCATTCCTGTGACACTAGTTATAGATTCCGATGCTTCACTTCAGGTTTACAGCATCCCTCTGACCTTCTTCTTCGTGATAAAACACAGAAATTGCATCGGAATTAAATAGAAAATGCACAATGCCGACTTAAGTACAAGAAGACTGACTCTTCCTACTGTCTATGTTTTGAACCATTCCTGTGACACTAGTTATAGATTCCGATGCTTCACTTCAGGTTTACTGTATCCCTCTGACCTTCTTATTGATGATGAAACACGGAAATTGCAACGGAATTAAATGCAAAAGGCACAATGCTGACTTAAGTACAAGAAGACTGACTCTTCTTTCTGACTATGTTGTGAACATTTCCTGTGAGACCAGTTTCAGATTCCGATGCTTCACTATATGTTTATTGTATCACTTGTACCTTCTTATTGACGTTGAAAAACAGAAATTACATCGGAATTTAATACAAAAGGCACAATGGCGTCTTAAGTACAAGAAGACTGACTCTTCTTACTGACTATGCTTTGAACCATTCCTGTGACACTACTTACAGATTCCGGTACTTCACTTTAGGTTTACTGGATCCCTTGAACCTACTTATTAACGATGAAACACAGAAATTGCATCGGAATTAAATACAAAAGGAACAATGCCGACTTAAATACAAGTAGACTGACTCTTCCTATTGTTTATGATTTGAACCATTCCTGTGACACTAGTTTTAGATTCCCATGCTTCATTTCACGTTTACTGTATCCCTCTGACCTCCTTATTGACGATGAAACACAGAAATTGCATCGGAATTAAATATAAAATGCACAATGCCGACTTAAGTACAACAAGACTGACTCTTCTTACTGACAATGTTTGAACCATTCCTGTGACACTACTTATAGAATCCGATGCTTCACTTCGGGTTTACTGTATCCCTTGGACCGTCTTATTGACGATGAAACACAGAAATTGCATTGGAATTAAATACAAAAGGCACAATGCCGACTTAAGTACAAGAAGACTGACTCATCTTACTGTCTATGTTTGAACCATTCCTGTGACACTAGTTATAGATTTTGATGCTTCACTTCAGGTTTGCTGTATCCCTCAGACCTTCTTATTGACGATGAAACACAGAAATTGCATCGGAATAAAATACAAAAGGCACAATGCCGACTTCAGTACCATAAGACTGACTCTTCCTACTGTCTATGTTTTGAACCATTCCTGTGACTCTAGTTAGAGATTCCGATGCATCACTTCAGGTTTACTGTATCCCTTGGACCTTCTTATTGACGATGAAACACAGAAATTGCATCGGAATTAAATACAAAAGGCACAATGCCGACTTAAGTACAAGAAGACTGACTCTTCCTACTGTCTATGTTTTGAACCATTCCTGTGACACTAGTTATAGATTCCGGTGCTTCGCTCCAGGTTTACTGTATCCCTTTGACCTTCTTATTGACGATGAAACACAGAAATTGCATCGGAATTAAATAGAAAAGGCACAATGCCGACTTAAGTACAAGAAGACTGACTCTTCCTACTGTCTATGTTTAGAACCATTCCTGTGACACTAGTTATAGATTCCGATGCTTCACTTCAGGTTTACTGTCTCCCTTGGACATTCTTGTTGACGATGAAACACAGAAATTGCATAGGAATTAAATACGAAAGGGACAATGCCGACTTAAGTACAAGAAGACTGACTCTTCTTACTGACTATGTTTGATTCATTCCTGTGACACTAGTTATAGATTCCGATGCTTCACTCCAGGTTTACTGTATCCCTTGGACCTTCTTATTGACGATGAAACACAGGAATTGCATCGGAATTATATACAAAACGCACATTGCCGACTTAAGTACAAGAAGACTGACTCTTCTTACTGACTATGCTTGAACCATTCCTGTGACACTAGTTATAGATTCCGATGCTTCACTCCAGGTTTACTGTATCCCTTGGACCTCCTTATTGACGATCAAACACAGAAATTGCATCGGAATTAAATACAAAACGCACAATGCCGACTTAAGTACAAGAAGACTGACTCTTCTTACTGACTATGATTTGAACCATTCCTGTCACACTAGTTATAGATTCCGATACTTCACTTCAGTTTTACAGTATCCCTCTGACCCTCTTATTGACGATGAAACACAGAAATTGCATCGGAATTAAGTAGAAAAGTCACAATGCCGACTTAAGTACAAGAAGACTGACTCTTCTTACTGTCTATGTCTTGAACCATTCCTGTGACACTAGTTATAGATTCCGATGCTTCACTTCAGGTTTACTGTATCCCTTGGACCTTCTTATTGACGATGAAACACAGAAATTGCATCGGAATTAAATACAAAACGCACAATGCCGACATAAGTACAAGAAGACTGACTCTTCTTGCTGTGTATGTTTTGAACCATTCCTGTGACACTATTTATAGATGCCGATGCTTCACTTGAGGTTTACTGTATCCCTCTGACCTTCTTATTGACGATGAAACACAGAAAGTGCATCGGAATTAAATACAAAAGGCACAATGCTGACTTACGTACAAGAAGACTGACTCCTCTTATTGTCTATGTTTTGAACCATTCCTGTGACACTAGTTATAGATTCCGATGCTTTACTTCAGGTTTACTGTATCCCTCTAACCTTCTCATTGTCGATGAAACACAGAAATTGCATCGGAATTAAATACAAAAGGCACAATGCCGACTTAAATACAAGGGGACTGACTCTTCTTACGGTGTATGTTTTGAACCATTCCTGTAAAAAACTCGCTATAGATTCCGATGCTTCACTTCTGGCTTACTGCATCCCTTGGACCATCTTATTGACGACGAAACACAGAAATTGCATCGGAATAAAATAGGAAAGGTAAAATGCCGACTTACGTACAAGAAGACTGACCCTTTCTATTGTGTATGTTCTGAACCATTCCTGTGACACTATTTATAGATTCCGATGTTTCACTTCAGTTTTACAGTATCCCTCTGACCCTCTTATTGACGATGAAGCACAGAAATTGCATCGGAATTAAATAGAAAAGGCACAATGTCGACTTACGTACAAGAAGACTGACCCTTCCTATTGTCTATGTTTTGAACCATTCCTGTGACAGTAGTTATAGATTCCGATGCTTCACTTCAGGTGTACGGTATCCCTCTGACCCTCTTATTGACGATGAAACACAGAAATTGCATCGGAATTAAATAGAAAAGGCACGATGCCGACTTAAGTACAAGAAGACTGACTCTTCTTGCTATGTATGTTTTGAACCATTCCTGTGAAACTAGTTATAGATTCCGATGCTTCACTTCAGGTTTACTGTATCCCTTGCACCTCTTATTGACGACTAAACACAGAAAATGCATCGGAATTAAATACAAAAGGCACAATGCCGACTTAAGTACAAGAAGACTGACTCTTCTTGCTATGTATGTTTTGAACCATTCCTGTGAAACTAGTTATAGATTCCGATGCTTCACTTCAGCTTTACTGTATCCCTCTGACCTTCTTATTGACGATGAAGCACATAAATTGCATAGGAATTAAATACAAAAGGCACAACGCCGACTCAAGTACAAGAAGACTGACTCTTCCTACTGTCTATGTTTTGAACCATTCCTGTGACACTAGTTACACATTCCGATGCCTCACTTCTGGTTTACTGGATCCCTCTGACCTTCTTCTTGATGATGAAACACAGAAATTGCATCGGAATTAAATAGAAAAGGCACAATGCCGGCTTAAGTACAAGAAGACTGAGTTTCTTACTGTCTATGATTTGAACCATTCCTGTGACACTAGTTACAGATTCCGATGCTTCACTTCAGGTGTACTGTATCCCTTTTACCTTCTTATTGACGATGAAACACAGAAATTGCATCGGGATTAAATACAAAAGGCACGATGCCAACTTAAGTACATGTCGACTGACTCTTCTTACTGTCTATGTTTTGAACCATTCATGTGACACTAGTTATAGATTCCAATGCTTCACTTCAGGTTTACAGCATCCCTCTGACCTTCTTCTTCGTGATAAAACACAGAAATTGCATCGGAATTAAATAGAAAAGGAACAATGCCGACTTAAGTACAAGAAGACTGACTCTTCCTACTGTCTATGTGTTGAACCATTCCTGTGACACTAGTTATAGATTCCGATGCTTCACTTCTGGTTTACTGTATCCCTCTGACCTTCTTATTGATGATGAAACACAGAAATTGCAACGGAATAAAATGCAAAAGGCACAATGCTGACTTAAGTACAAGAAGACTGACTCTTCTTTCTGACTATGTTGTGAACATTTCCTGTGAGACCAGTTTCAGATTCCGATGCTTCACTATATGTTTATTGTATCACTTGGACCTACTTATTGACGATGAAAAACAGAAATTGCATCGGAATTTAATACAAAAGGCACAATGGCGTCTTAAGTACAAGAAGACTGACTCTTCTTACTGACTATGCTTTGAACCATTCCTGTGACACTAGTTACAGATTCCGGTGTTTCACTTTAGGTTTACTGGATCCCTTGGACCTACTTAATGACGATGAAACACAGAAATTGCATCGGAATTAAATACAAAAGGCACAATGCCGACTTAAGTACAAGAAGACTGACTCTTCCTACTGTTTATGATTTGAACCATTCATGTGACACTAGTTTTAGATTCCGATGCTTCACTTCACGTTTACTGTATCCCTCTGACCTTCTTATTGACGATGAAACACAGAAATTGCATCGGAATTAAATATAAAATGCACAATGCCGACTTAAGTACAATAAGACTGACTCTTCTTACTGACAATGGTTTTGAACCATTCCTGTGACACTACTTATAGAATCCGATGCTTCACTTCGGGTTTACTGTATCCCTTGGACCTTCTTATTGACGATGAAACACAGAAATTGCATTGGAATTAAATACAAAACTCACAATGCCGTTTTAAGTACAAGAAGACTGACTCATCTTACTGTCTATGTTTGAACCATTCCTGTGACACTAGTTATAGATTTCGATGCTTCACTTCAGGTTTGCTGTATCCCTCAGACCTTCTTATTGACGATGAAACACAGAAATTGCATCGGAATAAAATACAAAAGGCACAATGCCGACTTAAGTACCATAAGACTGACTCTTCCTACTGTCTATGTTTTGAACCATTCCCGTGACTCTTGTTAGATATTCCGGTGCTTCACTTCAGGTTTACTGTATCCCTCTGACCTTCTTATTGAAGATGAAACACACAAATTGCATCGGAATTAAATACAAAAGGCACAATGCCGACAAGAAGACTGACTCTTCCTACTGTCTATGTTTTGAACCATTCCTGTGACACTAGTTATAGATTCCGGTGCTTCGCTCCAGGTTTACTGTATCCCTTGGACCTTCTTATTGACGATGAAACACATAAATTGTATCGGAATTAAATAGAAAAGGCACAATGCCGACTTAAGTACAAGAAGACTGAGTCTTCCTACTGTCTATGTTTTGAACCATTCCTGTGACACTAGTTATAGATTCCGATGCTTCACTTCAGGTTTACTGTATCCCTTGGACATTCTTGTTGACGATGAAACAAAGAAATTGCATCGGAATTAAATACAAAAGGGACAATGCCGACTTAAGTACAAGAAGACTGACTCTTCTTACTGGCTATGTTTGATTCATTCCTGTGACACTAGTTATAGATTCCGATGCTTCACCCCAGGTTTACTGTATCCCTTCGACCTTCTTATTGACGATGAAACACAGAAATTGCATCGGAATTATATACAAAACGCTCAATGCCAACTTAAGTACAAGCAGACTGACTCTTCTTACTGTCTATGTCTTGAACCATTATTGTGACACTAGTTATAGATTCCGATGCTTCACTACAGGTTTACTGTATCCCTAGGACCTTCTCATTGACGACGAAATACAGAAATTGCACCGAAATTAAATCGGAAAGCACAATGCCGACTTAAGTAAAAGAAGACTGACCCTCCTTATTGCCTATGTTTTGAACCATTCCTGTGACACTAGTTATAGTTTCCGATGCTTCACCTCAGGTTTACTGTATCCCTCTGACCCTCTTATTGACGATGAAACACTGAAATTGCATCGGAATTAAATAGAAAAGGCACAATGCCGACTTAAGTACAGGAAGACTGACTCTTCTTACTGTCTATGCCTTGGACCATTCCTGTGACACTAGTTATAGATTCCGATGCTTCACTTCAGTTTTACAGCATCCCTCTGACCTTCTTCTTCGTGATAAAACACAGAAATTGCATCGGAATTAAATAGAAAAGGCACAATGCCGACTTAAGTACTAGAAGACTGACTCTTTCTACTGTCTATCTTTTGAACCATTCCTGTGACACTAGTTATAGATTCCGATGCCTCACTTCAGGTTTACTGTATCCCTCTGACCTTCTTATTGATGATGAAACACAGAAATTGCAACGGAATTAAATGCAAAAGGCACAATGCTGACTTAAGTACAAGAAGACTGACTCTTCTTTCTGACTATGTTGTGAACATTTCCTGTGAGACCAGTTTCAGATTCCGATGCTTCACTATATGTTTATTGTATCACTTGCACCTTCTTATTGACGATGAAAAACAGAAATTGCATCGGAATTTAATACAAAAGGCACAATGGCGTCTTAAGTACAAGAAGACTGACTCTTCTTACTGACTATGCTTTGAACCATTCCTGTGACACTAGTTACAGATTCCGGTGCTTCACTTTAGGTTTACTGGATCCCTTGGACCTACTTATTAACGATGAAACACAGAAATTGCATCGGAATTAAATACAAAAGGAACAATGCCGACTTAAATACAAGAAGACTGACTCTTCCTACTGTTTATGATTTGAACCATTCCTGTGACACTAGTTTTAGATTCCGATGCTTCACTTTACGTTTACTGTATCCCTCTGACCTTCTTATTGACGATGAAACACAGAAATTGCATCGGAATTAAATATAAAATGCACAATGCCGACTTAAGTACAACAAGACTGACTCTTCTCACTGACAATGTTCAACCATTCCTGTGACACTACTTATAGAATCCGATGCTTCACTTCGGGTTTACTGTATCCCTTGGACCTTCTTATTGACGATGAAACACAGAAATTGCATTGGATTTAAATACAAAAGGCACAATGCCGACTTAAGTACATGAAGACTGACTCATCTTACTGTCTATGTTTGAACCATTCCTGTGACACTAGTTATAGATTTCGATGCTTCACTACAGGTTTGCTGTATCCCTCAGACCTTCTTATTGACGATGAAACACAGAAATTGCATCGGAATAAAATACAAAAGGCACAATGCCGACTTAAGTACCATAAGACTGACTCTTCCTACTGTCTATGTTTTGAACCATTCCTGTGACTCTAGTTAGAGATTCTGATGCTTCACTTCAGGTTTACTGTATCCCTCTGACCTTCTTATTGACGATGAAACACAGAAATTGCATCGGAATTAAATACAAAAGGCACAATGCCGACTTATGTACAAGAAGACTGACTCTTCCTACTGTCTATGTTTTGAACCATTCCTGTGACACTAGTTATAGATTCCGGTGCTTCGCTCCAGGTTTACTGTATCCCTTGGACTTTCTTATTGACGATGAAACACAGAAATTGCATCGGAATTAAATAGAAAAGGCACAATGCCGACTTAAGTACAAGAAGACTGACTCTTCCTACTGTCTATGTTTAGAACCATTCCTGTGACACTAGGTATAGATTCCGATGCTTCACTTCAGGTTTACTGTATCCCTTGGACATTCTTGTTGACGATGAAACACAGAAATTGCGTCGGAATTAAATACAAAAGGGACAATGCCGACTTAAGTACAAGAAGACTGACTCTTCTTACTGACTATGTTTGATTCATTCCTGTGACACTAGTTATAGATTCCGATGCTTCACTCCAGGTTTACTGTATCCCTTGGACCTTCTTATTGACGATGAAACACAGAAATTGCATCGGAATTATATACAAAACGCACAATGCCGACTTAAGTACAAGAAGACTGACTCTTCTTACTGACCATGATTTGAACCATTCCTGTGACACTAGTTATAGATTCCGATGCATCACTCCAGGTTTACTGTATCCCTTGGACCTCCTTATTGACGATCATACACAGAAATTGCATCGGAATTAAATACAAAAGGCACAATGCCGACTTAAGTACAAGAAGACTGACTCTTCTTACTGACTATATTTTGAACCATTCCTGTCACACTAGTTATAGATTCCGATGCTTCACTTCAGGTTTACTGTATCCCTTGGACCTTCTAATTGACAATGAAACACAGAAATTGCATCGGAATTAAATACAAATGGCACAATGCCGACATAAGTACAAGAAGACTGACTCTTCTTGCTGTGTATGTTTTCAACCATTCCTGTGACACTATTTATAGATGCCGATGCTTCACTTGAGGTTTACTGTATCCCTCTGACCTTCTTATTGACGATGAAACACAGATATTGCATCGGAATTAAATACAAAAGGCACAATGCCGACTTAAGTACAAGAGGACTGACTCTTCTTACGGTGTATGTTTTGAACCATTCCTGTAAAAAACTCGCTATAGATTCCGATGCTTCACTTCAGGTTTACTGCATCCCTTGGACCATCTTATTGACGACGAAACTCAGAAATTGCATCGGAATTAAATAGGAAAAGCACAATGCCGACTTGAGTACAAGAAGACTGACCCTTTCTATTGTGTATGTTTTGAACCATTCCTGTGACACTAGTTATAGATTCCGATGCTTCACTTCAGTTTTACAGTATCCCTCTGACCCTCTTATTGACGATGAATCACAGAAATTGCATTGGAATTAAATAGAAAAGGCACAATGTCGACTTACATACAAGAAGACTGACCCTTGCTATTGTCTATGTTTTGAACCATTCCTGTGACACTAGTTATAGATTCCGATGCTTCACTTCGGATGTACGGTATCCCTCTGACCCTCTTATTGACGATGAAACGCTGAAATTTCATCGGAATTAAATAGAAAATGCACAATGCCGACTTAAGTACAAGAAGACTGACTCTTCTTACTGTCTATGTTTTGAACCATTCCTGTGACACTAGTTATAGATTCCGATGCTTCACTTCAGGTTTACTGTATCCCTTGCACCTCTTATTGACGATTAAACACAGAAAATGCATCGGAATTAAATACAAAAGGCACAATGCCGACTTAAGTACAAGAAGACTGACTCTTCTTGCTGTGTATGTTTTGAACCATTCCTGTGAAACTAGTTATAGATTCCGATGCTTCACTTCAGGTTTACTGTATCCCTCTGACCTTCTTATTGACGATGAAACACATAAATTGCATAGGAATTAAATACAAAAGGCACAATGCCGACTCAAGTACAAGAAGACTGACTCTTCCTACTATCAATGTTTTGAACCATTCCTGTGACACTAGTTACACATTCCGATGCCTCACTTCTGGTTTACTGTATCCCTCTGACCTTCTTCTTGATGATGAAACACAGAAATTGCATCGGAATTAAATAGAAAAGGCACAATGCCGGCTTAAGTACAAGAAGACAGAGTTTCTTACTGTCTATGATTTGAACCATTCCTGTGACACTAGTTACAGATTCCGATGCTTCACTTCAGGTGTACTGTATCCCTTTTACCTTCTTATTGACGATGAAACACAGAAATTGCATCGGGATTAAATACAAAAGGCACAATGCCAACTTAAGTACAAGTAGACTGACTCTTCTTACTGTCTATGTTTTGAACCATTATTGTGACACTAGTTATAGATTCCGATGCTTCACTTCAGGTTTACTGTATCCCTAGGACCTTCTCATTGACGACGAAACACAGAAATTGCATCGGAATTAAATACAAAATGCACAATGCCGACTTAAGTACAAGAAGACTGACTCTTCGTACTGTCTATATTTTGAACCATTCCTGTGACACTAGTTATAGATTCCGATGCTTCACTTCAGGTTTACTGTATCCCTCTGACCTTCTTATTGTCGATGAAACACAGAAATTGCATCGGAATTAAATACAAAAGGCACAATGACGACTTAAGTACAAGAGGACTGACTCTACTTACATACTATGTTTTGAACCATTCATGTGACACTAGTTATAGATTCCGATGCTTCACTTCAGGTTTACTGCATCCCTTGGACCTACTTATTGACGACGAAATACAGAAATTGCACCGGAATTAAATAGGAAAGCACAATGCCGACATAAGTAAAAGAAGACTGACCCTCCCTATTGCCTATGTTTTGAACTATTCCTGTGACACTAGTTATAGTTTCCGATGCTTCACTTCAGGTTTACTGTATCCCTCTGACCCTCTTATTGACGATGAAACACAGAAATTGCATCGGAATTAAATAGAGAAGGCACAATACCGACTTATGTACAAGAAGACTGACTCTTCTTACTGTCTATGTTTTGAACCATTCCTGTGACACTAGTTATAGATTCCGATGCTTCACTTCAGGTTTACAGCATCCCTCTGACCTTCTTCTTCGTGTTAAAACACAGAAATTGCATCGGAATTAAATAGAAAAGGCACAATGCCGACTTAAGTACAAGAAGACTGACTCTTCCTACTGTCCATGTTTTGAACCATTCCTGTGACACTAGTTATAGATTCCGATGCTTCACTTCAGGTTTACTGTATCCCTCTGACCTTCTTATTGATGATGAAACACAGAAATTGCAACGGAATTAAATGCAAAAGGCACAATGCTGACTTAAGTACAAGAAGACTGACTCTTCTTTCTGACTATGTTGTGAACATTTCCTGTGAGACCAGTTTCAGATTCTGATGCTTCACTATATGTTTATTGTATCACTTGGACCTTCTTATTGACGATGAAAAACAGAAATTGCATCGGAATTTAATACAAAAGGCACAATGGCGTCTTAAGTACAAGAAGACTGACTCTTCTTACTGACTATGTTTTGAACCATTCCTGTGACACTAGTTACAGATTCCGGTGTTTCACTTTAGGTTTACCGGATCCCTTGGACCTACTTATTGACGATGAAACACAGAAATTGCATCGGAATTAAATACAAAAGGCACAATGCCGACTTAAGTACAAGAAGACTAACTCTTCCTACTGTTTATGATTTCAACCATTCCTGTGACACTAGTTTTAGATTCCGATGCTTCACTTCACGTTTACTGTATCCCTCTGACCGTCTTATTGACGATGAAACACAGAAATTGCATCGGAATTAAATATAAAATGCACAATGCCGACTTATGTACAACAAGACTGACTCTTCTTACAGACAATGTTTTGAACCATTCCTGTGACACTACTTATAGAATCCGATGCTTCACTTCGGGTTTACTGTATCCCTTGGACCTTCTTATTGACGATGAAACACAGAAATTGCATTGGAATTAAATACAAAAGTCACAATGCCGACTTAAGTACAAGAAGACTGACTCATCTTACTGTCTATGTTTGAACCATTCCTGTGACACTTGTTATAGATTTCGAAGCTTCACTTCAGGTTTGCAGTATCCCTCAGACCTTCTTATTGACGATGAAACACAGAAATTGCATCGGAATAAAATACAAAAGGCACAATGCCGACTTAAGTACCATAAGACTGACTCTTCCTACTGTCTATGTTTTGAACCATTCCTGTGACTCTAGTTAGAGATTCCGATGCTTCACTTCAGGTTTACTGTATCCCTCTGACCTTCTTATTGACGATGAAACACAGAAATTGCATCGGAATTAAATACAAAAGGCACAATGCCGACTTAAGTACAAGAAGACTGACTCTTCCTACTGTCTATGTTTTGAACCATTCCTGTGACACTAGTTATAGATTCCGGTGCTTCGCTCCAGGTTTACTGTATCCCTTGGACCTTCTTATTGACGATGAAACACAGAAATTGCATCGGGATTAAATACAAAAGGCACAATGCCAACTTAAGTACAAGTAGACTGACTCTTCTTACTGTCTATGTTTTGAACCATTATTGTGACACTAGTTATAGATTCCGATGCTTCACTACAGGTTTACTGTATCCCTAGGACCTTCTCATTGACGACGAAACACAGAAATTGCAACGGAATTAAATACAAAATGCACAATGCCGACTTAAGTACAAGAAGACTGACTCTTCGTACTGTCTATATTTTGAACCATTCCTGTGACACTAGTTATAGATTCCGATGCTTCACTTCAGGTTTACTGTATCCCTCTGACCTTCTTATTGTCGATGAAACACAGAAATTGCATCGGAATTAAATACAAAAGGCACAATGCCGACTTAAGTACAAGAGGACTGACTCTACTTACATACTATGTTTTGAACCATTCATGTGACACTAGTTATAGATTCCGATGCTTCACTTCAGGTTTACTGCATCCCTTGGACCTACTTATTGACGACGAAATACAGATATTGCACCGGAATTAAATAGGAAAGCACAATGCCGACATAAGTAAAAGAAGACTGACCCTCCCTATTGCCTATGTTATGAACCATTCCTGTGACACTAGTTATAGATTCCGGTGCTTCGCTCCAGGTTTACTGTATCCCTTGGACCTTCTTATTGACGATGAAACACAGAAATTGCATCGGGATTAAATACAAAAGGCACAATGCCAACTTAAGTACAAGTAGACTGACTCTTCTTACTGTCTATGTTTTGAACCATTATTGTGACACTAGTTATAGATTCCGATGCTTCACTACAGGTTTACTGTATCCCTAGGACCTTCTCATTGACGACGAAACACAGAAATTGCATCGGAATTAAATACAAAATGCACAATGCCGACTTAAGTACAAGAAGACTGACTCTTCGTACTGTCTATATTTTGAACCATTCCTGTGACACTAGTTTTAGATTCCGATGCTTCACTTCACGTTTACTGTATCCCTCTGACCGTCTTATTGACGATGAAACACAGAAATTGCATCGGAATTAAATATAAAATGCACAATGCCGACTTATGTACAACAAGACTGACTCTTCTTACAGACAATGTTTTGAACCATTCCTGTGACACTACTTATAGAATCCGATGCTTCACTTCGGGTTTACTGTATCCCTTGGACCTTCTTATTGACGATGAAACACAGAAATTGCATTGGAATTAAATACAAAAGTCACAATGCCGACTTAAGTACAAGAAGACTGACTCATCTTACTGTCTATGTTTGAACCATTCCTGTGACACTTGTTATAGATTTCGAAGCTTCACTTCAGGTTTGCAGTATCCCTCAGACCTTCTTATTGACGATGAAACACAGAAATTGCATCGGAATAAAATACAAAAGGCACAATGCCGACTTAAGTACCATAAGACTGACTCTTCCTACTGTCTATGTTTTGAACCATTCCTGTGACTCTAGTTAGAGATTCCGATGCTTCACTTCAGGTTTACTGTATCCCTCTGACCTTCTTATTGACGATGAAACACAGAAATTGCATCGGAATTAAATACAAAAGGCACAATGCCGACTTAAGTACAAGAAGACTGACTCTTCCTACTGTCTATGTTTTGAACCATTCCTGTGACACTAGTTATAGATTCCGGTGCTTCGCTCCAGGTTTACTGTATCCCTTGGACCTTCTTATTGACGATGAAACACAGAAATTGCATCGGGATTAAATACAAAAGGCACAATGCCAACTTAAGTACAAGTAGACTGACTCTTCTTACTGTCTATGTTTTGAACCATTATTGTGACACTAGTTATAGATTCCGATGCTTCACTACAGGTTTACTGTATCCCTAGGACCTTCTCATTGACGACGAAACACAGAAATTGCATCGGAATTAAATACAAAATGCACAATGCCGACTTAAGTACAAGAAGACTGACTCTTCGTACTGTCTATATTTTGAACCATTCCTGTGACACTAGTTATAGATTCCGATGCTTCACTTCAGGTTTACTGTATCCCTCTGACCTTCTTATTGTCGATGAAACACAGAAATTGCATCGGAATTAAATACAAAAGGCACAATGCCGACTTAAGTACAAGAGGACTGACTCTACTTACATACTATGCTTTGAACCATTCATGTGACACTAGTTATAGATTCCGATGCTTCACTTCAGGTTTACTGCATCCCTTGGACCTACTTATTGACGACGAAATACAGAAATTGCACCGGAATTAAATAGGAAAGCACAATGCCGACATAAGTAAAAGAAGACTGACCCTCCCTATTGCCTATGTTATGAACCATTCCTGTGACACTAGTTATAGATTCCGGTGCTTCGCTCCAGGTTTACTGTATCCCTTGGACCTTCTTATTGACGATGAAACACAGAAATTGCATCGGAATTAAATAGAAAAGGCACAATGCCGACTTAAGTACAAGAAGACTGACTCTTCCTACTGTCTATGTTTAGAACCATTCCTGTGACACTAGGTATAGATTCCGATGCTTCACTTCAGGTTTACTGTATCCCTTGGACATTCTTGTTGACGATGAAACACAGAAATTGCGTCGGAATTAAATACAAAAGGGACAATGCCGACTTAAGTACAAGAAGACTGACTCTTCTTACTGACTATGTTTGATTCATTCCTGTGACACTAGTTATAGATTCCGATGCTTCACTCCAGGTTTACTGTATCCCTTGGACCTTCTTATTGACGATGAAACACAGAAATTGCATCGGAATTATATACAAAACGCACAATGCCGACTTAAGTACAAGAAGACTGACTCTTCTTACTGACCATGATTTGAACCATTCCTGTGACACTAGTTATAGATTCCGATGCTTCACTCCAGGTTTACTGTATCCCTTGGACCTCCTTATTGACGATCAAACACAGAAATTGCATCGGAATTAAATACAAAAGGCACAATGCCGACTTAAGTACAAGAAGACTGACTCTTCTTACTGACTATATTTTGAACCATTCCTGTCACACTAGTTATAGATTCCGATGCTTCACTTCAGGTTTACTGTATGCCTTGGACCTTCTAATTGACAATGAAACACAGAAATTGCATCGGAATTAAATACAAAAGGCACAATGCCGACATAAGTACAAGAAGACTGACTCTTCTTGCTGTGTATGTTTTGAACCATTCCTGTGACACTATTTATAGATGCCGATGCTTCACTTGAGGTTTACTGTATCCCTCTGACCTTCTTATTGACGATGAAACACAGAAATTGCATCGGAATTAAATACAAAAGGCACAATGCCAACTTAAGTACAAGAGGACTGACACTTCTTACGGTGTATGTTTTGAACCATTCCTGTAAAAAACTCGCTATAGATTCCGATGCTTCACTTCAGGTTTACTGCATCCCTTGGACCATCTTATTGACGACGAAACTCAGAAATTGCATCGGAATTAAATAGGAAAAGCGCAATGCCGACTTAAGTACAAGAAGACTGACCCTTTCTATTGTGTATGTTTTGAACCATTCCTGTGACACTAGTTATAGATTCCGATGCTTCACTTCAGTTTTACAGTATCCCTCTGACCCTCTTATTGACGATGAATCACAGAAATTGCATCGGAATTAAATAGAAAAGGCACAATGTCGACTTACATACAAGAAGACTGACCCTTGCTATTGTCTATGTTTTGAACCATTCCTGTGACACTAGTTATAGATTCCGATGCTTCACTTCAGATGTACGGTATCCCTCTGACCCTCTTATTGACGATGAAACGCAGAAATTGCATCGGAATTAAATAGAAAATGCACAATGCCGACTTAAGTACAAGAAGACTGACTCTTCTTACTGTCTATGTTTTGATCCATTCCTGTGACACTAGTTATAGATTCCGATGCTTCACTTCAGGTTTACTGTATCCCTTGCACCTCTTATTGACGATTAAACACAGAAAATGCATCGGAATTAAATACAAAAGGCACAATGCCGACTTAAGTACAAGAAGACTGACTCTTCTTGCTGTGTATGTTTTGAACCATTCCTGTGAAACTAGTTATAGATTCCGATGCTTCACTTCAGGTTTACTGTATCCCTCTGACCTTCTTATTGACGATGAAACACATAAATTGCATAGGAATTAAATACAAAAGGCACAATGCCGACTCAAGTACAAGAAGACTGACTCTTCCTACTATCTATGTTTTGAACCATTCCTGTGACACTAGTTACACATTCCGATGCCTCACTTCTGGTTTACTGTATCCCTCTGACCTTCTTCTTGATGATGAAACACAGAAATTGCATCGGAATTAAATAGAAAAGGCACAATGCCGGCTTAAGTACAAGAAGACTGAGTTTCTTACTGTCTATGATTTGAACCATTCCTGTGACACTAGTTACAGATTCCGATGCTTCACTTTAGGTGTACTGTATCCCTTTTACCTTCTTATTGACGATGAAACACAGAAATTGCATCGGGATTAAATACAAAAGGCACAATGCCAACTTAAGTACAAGTAGACTGACTCTTCTTACTGTCTATGTTTTGAACCATTATTGTGACACTAGTTATAGATTCCGATGCTTCACTACAGGTTTACTGTATCCCTAGGACCTTCTCTGTGACGACGAATCACAGAAATTGCATCGGAATTAAATACAAAATGCACAATGCCGACTTAAGTACAAGAAGACTGACTCTTCGTACTGTCTATATTTTGAACCATTCCTGTGACACTAGTTATAGATTCCGATGCTTCACTTCAGGTTTACTGTATCCCTCTGACCTTCTTATTGTCGATGAAACACAGAAATTGCATCGGAATTAAATACAAAAGGCACAATGCCGACTTAAGTACAAGAGGACTGACTCTACTTACATACTATGTTTTGAACCATTCATGTGACACTAGTTATAGATTCCGATGCTTCACTTCAGGTTTACTGCATCCCTTGGACCTACTTATTGACGACGAAATACAGAAATTGCACCGGAATTAAATAGGAAAGCACAATGCCGACATAAGTAAAAGATGACTGACCCTCCCTATTGCCTATGTTTTGAACTATTCCTGTGACACTAGTTATAGTTTCCGATGCTTCACTTCAGGTTTACTGTATCCCTCTGACCCTCTTATTGACGATGAAACACAGAAATTGCATCGGAATTAAATAGAGAAGGCACAATACCGACTTAAGTACAAGAAGACTGACTCTTCTTACTGTCTATGTTTTGAACCATTCCTGTGACACTATTTATAGATTCCGATGCTTCACTTCAGGTTTACAGCATCCCTCTGACCTTCTTCTTCGTGATAAAACACAGAAATTGCATCGGAATTAAATAGAAAAGGCACAATGCCGACTTAAGTACAAGAAGACTGACTCTTCCTACTGTCTATGTTTTGAACCATTCCTGTGACACTAGTTATAGATTCCGATGCTTCACTTCAGGTTTACTGTATCCCTCTGACCTTCTTATTGATGATGAAACACAGAAATTGCAACGGAATTAAATGCAAAAGGCACAATGCTGACTTAAGTACAAGAAGACTGACTCTTCTTTCTGACTATGTTGTGAACATTTCCTGTGAGACCAGTTTCAGATTCTGATGCTTCACTATATGTTTATTGTATCACTGGGACCTTCTTATTGACGATGAAAAACAGAAATTGCATCGGAATTTAATACAAAAGGCACAATGGCGTCTTAAGTACAAGAAGACTGACTCTTCTTACTGACTATGTTTTGAACCATTCCTGTGACACTAGTTACAGATTCCGGTGTTTCACTTTAGGTTTACCGGATCCCTTGGACCTACTTATTGACGATGAAACACAGAAATTGCATCGGAATTAAATACAAAAGGCACAATGCCGACTTAAGTACAAGAAGACTAACTCTTCCTACTGTTTATGATTTCAACCATTCCTGTGACACTAGTTTTAGATTCCGATGCTTCACTTCACGTTTACTGTATCCCTCTGACCTTCTTATTGACGATGAAACACAGAAATTGCATCGGAATTAAATATAAAATGCACAATGCCGACTTAAGTACAACAAGACTGACTCTTCTTACTGACAATGTTTTGAACCATTCCTGTGACACTACTTATAGAATCCGATGCTTCACTTCGGGTTTACTGTATCCCTTGGACCTTCTTATTGACGATGAAACACAGAAATTGCATTGGAATTAAATACAAAAGTCACAATGCCGACTTAAGTACAAGAAGACTGACTCATCTTACTGTCTATGTTTGAACCATTCCTGTGACACTAGTTATAGATTTCGAAGCTTCACTTCAGGTTTGCTGTATCCCTCAGACCTTCTTATTGACGATGAAACACAGAAATTGCATCGGAATAAAATACAAAAGGCACAATGCCGAATTAAGTACCATAAGACTGACTCTTCCTACTGTCTATGTTTTGAACCATTCCTGTGACTCTAGTTAGAGATTCCGATGCTTCACTTCAGGTTTACTGTATCCCTCTGACCTTCTTATTGACGATGAAACACAGAAATTGCATCGGAATTAAATACAAAAGGAACAATGCCGACTTAAGTACAAGAAGACAGACTATTCCTACTGTCTATGTTTTGAACCATTCCTGTGACACTAGTTATAGATTCCGGTGCTTCGCTCCAGGTTTACTGTATCCCTTGGACCTTCTTATTGACGATGAAACACAGAAATTGCATCGATTGCATCGGAATTAAATAGAAAAGGCACAATGCCGACTTAAGTACAAGAAGACTGACTCTTCCTACTGTCTATGTTTAGAACCATTCCTGTGAAACTAGTTATAGATTCCGATGCTTCACTTCAGGTTTACTGTATCCCTTGGACATTCTTGTTGACGATGAAACACAGAAATTGCATCGGAATTAAATACAAAAGGGACAATGCCGACTTAAGTACAAGAAGACTGACTCTTCTTACTGACTATGTTTGATTCATTCCTGTGACACTAGTTATAGATTCCGATGCTTTACTCCAGGTTTACCGTATCCCTTGGACCTTCTTATTGATGATGAAACACAGAAATTGCATCGGAATTAAATACAAAAGGCACAATTCCGACTTAAATACAAGAAGACTGACGCATCTTACTGACTATGTTTTGAACCATTCCTGTGACACTAGTTATAGATTCCGATGCTTCACTTCATGTTTACTGTATCCCTCTGACCTTCTTATTGACGATGAAACACAGAAATTGCATCGGAATTAAATACAAATGGCACAATGCCGAATTAAGTACAAGAAGAGTGACTCTTAGTACTGTCTATGTTTTGAAACATTCATGTGACACTAGTTATAGATTCCGAAGCTTCACTCCAGGTTTACTGTATCCCTTGGACCTTCTTATTGACGATGAAACACAGAAATTGCATCGGAATTAAATACAAAAGGCACAATGGCGACTAAAGTACAAGAAGACTGACTCTTCTTACTGACTATGTTTTGAACCGTTCATGTGACACTAGTTATAGATTCCGGTGCTTTACTTCAGGTTTACTGTATCCGTTGGATCGTCTTATTGACGATGAAACACAGAAATTGCATCGGAATTAAATACAAAAGGCACAATGCCGACTTAAGTACAAGAAGACGGACTCATCGTACCGACTATGTTTTGAAACATTCCTGTGACACTAGTAATAGATTCTGATGCTTCACTTCAGGTTTACTCTATCCCTTGGACATTCGTATTGACGACGAAACCCAGTAATTGCATCGGAATTAAATACAAAAGGCACAAAGCCGACTTAAGTACAACAAGACTGACTCTTCTTACTGACAATGTTTTGAACCATTCCTGTGACACTAGTTATAGATTCCGATGCCTCACTTCAGGTTTACTGTATCCCTCTGACCTTCTTATTGACGATCAAACGCAGGAATTGCATCGGAATTAAATACTAAAGGCACAACGCCGAATTAAGTACAAGAAGACTGCCTCTTCTTACTGTCGATGTTTTGAACCATTCCTGTGACACTAGTTATAGATTCCGATGCTTCACTACAGGTTTACTGTATCCCTCGGACCTTCCTATAGACGATGAAACACAGAATTTGCATCGGAATTAAATAAAAAAGGCACAATGCCGGCTTAAGTACAAGAAGACAGACTCTTCTTACTGACTATGTTTAGAACCATTCCAATGACACTAGTTATAGATTCCGATGCTTCACTCCAGGTTTACTATATCCCTTGGACCTTCTTATTGACGATGAAACACAGAAATTGCATCGAAATTAAATAGAAAAGGCACAATGCCGTCTTAAGTACAAGAAGACTGACTCTTCTTACTGACTATGTTTGATTCATTCCAGTGACTCTACTTATAGATTCCGATGCTTCACTCCACGTTTACTGTATCCTTTGGACCTTCCTATAGAAGATGAAACACAGAAATTGCATCGGAATTAAATAAAAACGGCACAATGCCGACTTAAGTACAAGAACACTAACCCTTCTTACTGTCTATGTTTGAACCATTCCTGTGACACTCCTTATAGATTCCGATGCCTCACTTCAGGTTTACAATATCCCTTGGACCTTCTTGTTGACGATGAAACACAGAATTTGCATCGGAATTAAATTCAAAAGGCACAATGCCGACTTAAGTACAAGAAGACTGACTCTTCTTACTGACTATGTTTGATTCATTCCTGTGACACTAGTTATAGATTCCGATGCTTCACTCCAGGTTTACTGTATGCCTTGGACCTACGTATTGACAATGAAACACAGAAATTGCATCGGAATTATATACAAAAGGCACAATGCCGACATAAGTACAAGAAGACTGACTCTTCTTACTGACTGTGTTTTGAACCATTCCTGTGACACTAGTTATAGATTCCGATGCTTCACTCCAGGTTTACTGTATCCCTTGGACCTTCTTATTGTCGACGAAACACTGAAATTGAGTCGGTATTAAATAGGAAAGGCACAATGCCTACTTAAGTGCAAGAAGACTGACCCTTCCTATTGTCTATGTTTTGAATCATTCCTGTGACACTAGTTATAGATTCCGATGCTTCACTTCAGGTTTTCTGTATCCCTCTGACCTTCTTATTGACGATGAAACACAGAAATTGCATCGGAATTAAATACAAAAGGCACAATACCGACTTAAGTACATGAATACTGACTCTTCTTACTGTCAATGATTTGAACCATTCCTGTGTCACTAGTTATAGATTCCGATGCTTTACTCCAGGTTTACCGTATCCCTTGGACCTTCTTATTGACGATGAAACACAGAAATTGCATCGGAATTCAATACAAAAATCACAATGCCGACTTAAATACAAGAAGACTGACGCTTCTTACTGATTATGTTTTGAACCATTCCTGTGACACTAGTTATAGATTCCGATGCTTCACTTCAGGTTTACTGTATCCCTCTGACCTTCTTATTGACGATGAAACACAGAAATTGCATCGGAATTAAATACAAAAGGCACAATGCCGAATTAAGTACAAGAAGACTGACTCTTCTTACTGTCTATGTTTTGAAACATTCATATGACACTAGTTATAGATTCCGATGCTTCACTCCAGGTTTACTGTATCCCTGGGACCTTCTTATTGACGATGAAACACAGAAATTGCATCGGAATTAAATACAAAAGACACAATGGCGACTAAAGTACAAGAAGACTGACTCTTCTTACTGACTATGTTTTGAACCATTCATGTGACACTAGTTATAGATTCCGGTGCTTCACTTCAGGTTTACTGTATCCGTTAGATCTTCTTATTGACGACGAAACACAGAAATTGCATCGGAATTAAATACAAAAGGCACAATGCCGATTTAAGTACAAGAAGACGGACTCTTCATACTGACTTTGTTTAGAAACATTCCTGTGACACTAGTTATAGATTCTGATGCTTCACTTCAGGTTTACTCTATCCCTTGGACATTCTTATTGACGACGGAACACAGTAATTGCATCGGAATTAAATACAAAAGGCACAATGCCGACTTAAGTACAACAAGACTGACTCTACTTACTGACTATGTTTTGAAACATTCATATGACACTAGTTATAGATTCCGATGCTTCACTCCAGGTTTACTGTATGCCTTGGACCTACTTATTGACGATGAAACACGGAAATTGCATCGGAATTATATACAAAAACCACAATGCTTACTTAAGTACAAGAAGACTGACTATTCTTAATGACTATGTTTTGAACCATTCCTGTGACACTAGTTATAGATTCCGATGCTTCACTCCAGGTTTACTGTATCCCTTGGACCTCCTTATTGACGATCAAACACAGAAATTGCATCGGAATTAAATATAAAAGGCAAAATGCCGACTTAAGTACAAGTAGACTGACTCTTCTTACTGACTATGTTTGATTCATTCCTGTGACTCTAGTTATAGATTCCGATGCTTCACTCCACGTTTACTGTATCCCTTGGACCTTCCTATGGACGATGAAACACAGAAATTGCATCGGAATTAAATAAAAAAGGCACAATGCCGACTTAAGTACAAGAAGACTGACTCTTCTTACCGTCTATGTTTTGAACCATTCCTGTGACACTAGTTTTAGATTCCGATGCTTCACTCCAGGTTTACTGTATCCCTTGGACCATCTTATTGATGATGAAAAACAGAAATTGCATCGGAATTAAACAGAAAAGGCATAATGCCGACTTAAGTACAAGAAGACTGACTCTTCTTACTGACTATGTTTTGAACCATTCCTGTGACACTAGTTATAGATTCCGGTGCTTCACTTCAGGTTTACTGTATCCCTTGGACCTTCTTATATACGATGAAACACAGAAATTGCATCGGATTTAAATACAAAAGGCACAATGGCGACTAAAGTACAAGAAGACTTACTCTTCTTACTGACTATGTTTTGAACCATTCATGTGACACTAGTTATAGATTCCGGTGCTTCACTTCAGGTTTACTGTATCCGTTGGATCTTCTTATTGACGACGAAACACAGAAATTGCATCGGAATTAAATACAAAAGGAACAATGCCGACTTAAGTACAAGAAGACGGACTCTTCATACTGACTTTGTTTTGAAACATTCCTGTGACACTAGTTATAGATTCTGATGCTTCACTTCAGGTTTACTCTATCCCTTGGACATTCTTATTGACGACGGAACACAGTAATTGCATCGGAATTAAATACAAAAGGCACAATGCCGTCTTAAGTACAACAAGACTGACTCTACTTACTG
Organism: Schistocerca serialis cubense; assembly: GCF_023864345.2. Lineage (NCBI taxonomy): Eukaryota > Metazoa > Arthropoda > Insecta > Orthoptera > Acrididae > Schistocerca > Schistocerca serialis. Next base: position 973,878,858 of record NC_064641.1, on the reverse strand, counting down.
ACTATGTTTTGAACCAATCCTGTGACACTAGTTATAGATTCCGATGCTTCACTTCAGGTTTACTGTATCCGTTGGATCTTCTTATTGACGACGAAACACAGAAATTGCATCGGAATTAAATACAAAAAGCACAATGCCGACTTAAGTACAAGAAGACTGACTCTTCTTACTGACTATGTTTGATTCATTCCTGTGACACTAGTTATAGATTCCGATGCTTCAGTCCAGGTTTACTGTATGCCTTGGACCTACTTATTGACGATGAAACACAGAAATTGCATCGGAATTATATACAAAAGGCACAATGCCGACTTAAGTACAAGAAGACTGACTATTCTTAATGACTATGTTTTGAATCATTCCTGTGACACTAGTTATAGATTCCGATGCATCACTCCAGGTTTACTGTATCCCTTGGACCTCCTTATTGACGATCAAACACAGAAATTGCATCGGAATTAAATATAAAAGGCACAATGACGACTTAAGTACAAGAAGACCGACTCTTCTTACTGACTATGTTTAATTCATTCCTGTGACTCTAGTTATAGATTCCGATGCTTCACTCCACGTTTACTGTATCCCTTGGACCTTCCTATAGACGATGAAACACAGAAATTGCATCGGAATTAAATAAAAAAGGCACAATGCCGACTTAAGTACAAGAAGACTGTCTCTTCTTACTGTCTATGTTTTGAACCATTCCTGTGACACTAGTTATAGATTCCGATGCTTCACTCCAGGTTTACAGTATCCCTTGGACCTTTTTATTGATGATGAAAAACAGAAATTGCATCGGAATTAAATATAAAAGGCATAATGCCGACTTAAGTACAAGAAGACTGACTTTTCTTACTTACTATGTTTTGAACCATTCCTGTGACACTAGTTATAGATTCCGATGCTTCACTTCACGTTCACTGTATCCCTTGGACTTTCTTATTGGCGATGAAGCACAGAAATTGCATCGGAATTAAATAGAAAAGGCACAATGCCGACTTAAGTACAAGAAGACTGACTCCTCCTACTGTCTATGTTTTGAACCATTCCTGTGACACTAGTTATAGATTCCGATGCCTCACTACAGGTTTACTGTATCCCTCTGACCTTCTTATTGACGATGAAACACAGAAATTGCATCGGAATTAAATACAATAGGCACAATGCCGACTTAAGTACAAGAAGACTGACTCTTCCTACTGTGTATGTTTTGAACCATTCCTGTGACACTACTTATAGATTCCTATGCTTCACTTCAGGTTTACTGTAGCCCTTGGACCTTCTTATTGACGATGTAACACAGAAATTGCATCGGAATTGAATACTAAAGGCACAATGCCGACTTAAGTACAAGAAGACTGACTCTTCTTACTATGATTTGAACCATTCCTGTCACACTAGTTATAGATTCCGGTGCTTCACTTCAGGTTTACTGTATCCCTTGGACCTTCTTATTGACGATGAAACACAGAAATTGCATCGGAATTAAATACAAAAGGCACAATGCCGACTTAAGTACAAGAATACTGACTATTCTTACTGTCTATGTTTTGAACCATCCCTGTGTCACTAGTTATAGATTCCGATGCTTCACTCCACGTTTACTGTATCCCTTGGACCTTCTTATTGACGATGAAATACAGAGATTGCATCGGAATTAAATACAAAAGGCACAATGCCGACTTAAGTACAAGACGGCTGACGCTTCTTACTGACTATGATTTGAACCATTCCTGTGACACTAGTTATAGATTCCGATGCTTCACTTCAGGTTTACTGTATCCCTCTGACCTTCTTATTGACGATGAAACACAGAAATTGCATCGGATTTAAATACTAAAGGCACAATGCAGAATTAGGTACAAGAAGACTGACTCCTCTTACTCTCTATGTTTTGAAACATTCATGTGACACTAGTTATAGATTCCGATGCATCAGTCCAGGTTTACTGTATCCCGTGGACCTTCTTATTGACGATGAAACACAGAAATTGCATCGCAATTAAATACAAAAGGCACAATGCCGACTTAGGTACAAGAAGACTGACTCTTCTTACTGACTATGTTTTGAAACATTCCTGTGACACTAGTTATAGATTCTGATGCTTCACTTCAGGTTAACTGTATCCCTTGGACATTCTTTTTGACAATGAAACACAGAAATTGAATCGGAATTTAATACAAAAGGCACAATGACGACTTAAGTACAAGAAGACTGACTCTTCTTACTGACTATGTTTTGAACCATTCCTGTGACACTAGGTATAGATTCCGATGCTTCACTTCAGGTTTACTGTATCCCTCTGAAATTCTTATTGACGATGAAACACAGAAATTGCATCGGAATTAAATACTAAAGGCACAATGCCGAATTAAGTACAAGAAGACTGTCTCTTCTTACTGTCGATGTTTTGAACCATTCCTATGACACTAGTTATAGATTCCGATGCTTCACTCCAGGTTTACTGTATCCCTTGGACCTTCCTATAGACGATGAAACACAGAAATTGCATCGTTATTAAATCAAAAAGGCACAATGACGACTTAAGTACAAGAAGACTGACTCTTCTTACTGACTATGTTCTGAACCATTCCTGTGACACTAGTTATAGATTCAGATGCTTCACTCCAGGTTTACTATATCCCTTGGACCTTCTTATTGACGATGAAACACAGAAATTGCATCGGAATTAAATAGAAAAGGCACAATGCCGACTTAAGTGCTAGAAGACTGACTCTTCCTACTGTCTATGTGTTGAACCATTCCTGTGACACTAGTTATAGATTCCGATGCTTCCCTTCTGGTTTACTGTATCCCTCTGATCTTCTTATTGAGGATGAGACACAAAAATTTCATCGGAATTAAATACAAAAAGCACAGTGCCTACTTAAGTATAAGAAGACTGACCTTTCCTAATCTCTATGTTTTGAACCATTACCGTGACACTAGTTATAGAGTCCGATGATTCACTTCAATTTTACTGTATCCCTGTGACCTTCTTATTGACGATGAAACACAGAAATTGCATCGGAATTAAATACAAAAGGCACAATGCCGACTTACGTACAAGAAGACTGACTCATCTTGTTGTCTATGTTTTGAACCATTCCTGTGACACTCGTTATAGATTCCGATGCTTCACTTCAGGTTTTCTGCATCCCTTGGACCTTCTTATTGTCGACGAAACACTGAAATTGAGTCGGTATTAAATAGGAAAGGCACAATGCCTACTTAAGTGCAAGAAGACTGACCCTTCCTATTGTCTATGTTTTGAATCATTCCTGTGACACTAGTTATAGATTCCGATGCTTCACTTCAGGTTTTCTGTATCCCTCTGACCTTCTTATTGACGATGAAACACAGAAATTGCATCGGAATTAAATACAAATGGCACAATGTCGACTTAAGTACAAGAAGACAGACTCTTCTTACTGACTATGTTTTGAACCATTCATGTGACACTAGTTATAGATTCCGGTGCTTCACTCCAGGTTTACTGTATCCGTTGGATCTTCTTATTGACGATGAAACACAGAAATTGCGTCGGAATTAAATACAAAAGGCACAATGCCGACTTAAGTACAAGAACACTGACTCTTCTTACTGACTATGTTTTGAACCATTCCTGTGACACTAGTTATAGATTCCGATGCTTCACTTCAGGTTTACTGTATCCCTCTGACCTTCATATTGACGATGAAACGCAGAAAATGCATCGGAATTAAATACTAAAGGCACAATGCCGAATTAAGTACAAGAAGACTGTCTCTTCTTACTGTCGATGTTTTGAACCATTACTATGACACTAGTTATAGATTCCGATGCTTCACTCCAGGTTTACTGTATCTCTCGGACCTTCCTATAGACGATGAAACACAGAATTTGCATCGGAATTAAATAAAAAAGGCACAATGCCGGCTTAAGTACAAGAAGACTGACTCTTCTTACTTTCTATGTTTTGAACCATTCCTGTGACACTACTTATAGATTCCGATGCTTCACTTCACGTTTACTGTATCCCTTGGACCTTCTTGTTGACGATGAAACACAGAAATTGCATCGGAATTAAATACAAAAGGCACAATGCCGACTTAAGTACAAGAACACTGACTCTTCTTACTGACTATGTTTTGAACCATTCCTGTGACACTAGTTATAGATTCAGATGCTTCACTTCAGGTTTACTGTATCCCTTGGACTTTCTTATTGACGATGAAGCACAGAAATTGCATCGGAATTAAATAGAAAAGGCACAATGCCGACTTAAGTACAAGAAGTCTGACTTTTCCTACTGTGTATGTTTTCAATTATTCCTGTGACACTAGTTATAGATTCCGATGCTTCACTACAGGTTTACTGTATCCCTCTGACCTCCTTATTGACGATGAAAGACAGAAATTGCATCGGAATTAAATAAAAGGGCACAATGCCAACTTAAGTACAACAATACTGACTCTTCCTACTGTGTATGTTTTGAATCATTCCTGTGACACTACTTATAGATTCCTATGCTTCACTTCAGGTTTACTGTATCCCTTGGACCTTCTTATTGACGAAGAAACACAGAAATTGCATCGGAATTAAATACTTAAGGCACAATGCCGACTTAAGTACAAGAAGACTGACTCTTCTTACCGACTATGTTTTGAACCATTCCTGTCACACTAGTTATAGATTCCGGTGCTTCACTTCAGGTTTACTGTATCCCTTGGACCTTCTTATTGACGATGAAACACAGAAATTGCATCGGAATTAAATACAAAAGGCACAATGCCGACTTAAGTACAAGAATACTCACTCTTCTTACTGTCTATGTTTTGAACCATCCCTGTGTCACTAGTTATAGATTCCGATGCTTCACTCCAGGTTTACTGTATCCCTGGGACCTTCTTATTGACGATGAAATACAGAAATTGCATCGGACTTAAATACAAAAGGCACAATGCCGACTTAAGTACAAGACGGCTGACGCTTCTTACTGACTATGATTTGAACTATTCCTGTGACACTAGTTATAGATTCCGATGCTTCACTTCAGGTTTACTGTATCCCTCTGACCTTCTTATTGACTATGAAACACAGAAATTGCATCGGAATTAAATACAAAATGCACAATGCCGACTTAAGTACAAGAAGACTGACTCTTCTCACTGACTATGTTTTAAACCATTCCTGTGACACTAGTTATAGATTCCGATGCTTCACTTCAGGTTTACTGTATCCCTCTGAAATTCTTATTGACGATGAAACACAGAAATTGCATCGGAATTAAATACTAAAGGCACAATGCCGAATTAAGTACAAGAAGACTGTCTCTTCTTACTGTCGATGTTTTGAACCATTCCTGTGACACTAGTTATAGATTCCGATGCTTCACTCCAGGTTTACTGTATCCCTTGGACCTTCCTATAGACGATGAGACACAGAAATTGCTTCGTTATTAAATAAAAAATGCACAATGACGACTTAAGTACAAGAAGACTGACTCTTCTTACTGTCTATGTTTTGAACCGTTCCTGTGACACTAGTTATTGATTCCGATGCTTCACTCCAGGTTTACTACATCCCTTGGACCTTCTTATTGACGATGAAACACAGAAATTGCATCGGAATTAAACAGAAAAGGCACAATGCCGACTTAAGTGCTAGAAGACTGACTCTTCCTACTGTCTATGTTTTGAACCATTCCTGTGACACTAGTTATATATTCCGATGCTTCCCTTCTGGTTTACTGTATCCCTCTGACCTTCTTATTGTGGATGAGACACAAAAATTTCATCGGAATTAAATACAAAAGGCACAGTGCTGACTTAAGTATAAGAAGACTGACCTTTCCTAATCTCTATGTTTTGAACCATTACCGTGACACTAGTTATAGATTCCGATGATTCACTTCAATTTTACTGTATCCCTCTGACCTTCTTATTGACGATGAAACACAGAAATTGCATCGGAATTAAATACAAAAGGCACAATGCCGACTTACGTACAAGAAGACTGACTCATCTTATTGTCTATGTTTTTAACCATTCCAGTGACACTCGTTATAGATTCCGATTCTTCACTTCAGGTTTACTGCATCCCTTGGACCTTCTTATTGACGACGAAACACAGAAATTGCATCGGTATTAAGTAGGAAAGGCACAATGCCTACTTAAGAACAAGAAGACTGACCCTTCCTATTGTCTATGTTTTGAACCATTCCTGTGACACTAGTTATAGATTCCGATGCTTCACTTCAGGTTTACGGTATCCCTCTGACCCTGTTATTGACGATGAAACACAGATATTGCATCGGAATTAAATAGAAAAGGCACAATGCCGACTTAAGTACAAGAGACTGACTCTTCGTACTGTCTATGCTTTGAACCATTCCTGTGACGCTAGTTATAGATTCCGATGCTTCACTTCGGGTTTACTGTATCCCTTGGACCTCCTTATTGACGATCAAACACAGAAATTGCATCGGAATTAAATACAAAAGGCACAATGCCGACATAAGTACATGAATACTGACTCTTCTTACTGTCAATGTTTTGAACCATCCCTGTGTCACTACTTATAGATTCCGATTCTTTACTCCAGGTTTACCGTATCCCTTGGACCTTCTTATTGACGATGAATCACAGAAATTGCATCGGAATTAAATACAAAAGGCACAATGCCGACTTAAATACAAGAAGACTGACGCTTCTTACTGACTATGTTTTGAACCATTCCTGTGACACTAGTTATAGATTCCGATGCTTCACTTAAGGTTTACTGTATTCCTCTGACCTTCTTATTGACGATGAAACACAGGAAATGCATCGGAATTAAATACAAAAGGCACAACGCCGAATTAAGTACAAGAAGAGTGACTCTTCTTACTGTCTATGTTTTGAAACATTCATGTGACACTAGTTATAGATTCCGATGCTTCACTCCGGGTTTACTGTATCCCTTGGACCTTCTTATTGACGATGAAACACAGAAATTGCTTCGGAATTAAATACAAAAGGCACAATGGCGACTAAAGTACAAGAAGACTGACTCTTCTTACTGACTATGTTTTGAACCATTCATGTGACACTAGTTATAGATTCCGGTGCTTCACTTCATATTTACTGTATCCGCTTGATCTTCTTATTGACGATGAAACACAGAAAATACATCGGAATTAAATACAAAAGGCACAATGCCGACTTATGTACAAGAAGACTGACTCTTCTTACTGACGATGTTTTGAACCATTCCTGTCACACTAATTATAGATTCCTGTGCTTCACTTCAGGTTTACTGTATCCCTTGGACCTTCTTATTGACGATGAAACACAGAAATTGCATCGGAATTAAATACAAACGGCACAATGCCGACTTAAGTACATGAATACTGACTCTTCAAACTGCCAATGTTTTGAACCATCCCTGTGTCACTAGTTATAGATTCCGATGCTTTACTCCAGGTTTACCGTATCCCTTGGACCTTCTTATTGACGATGAAACACAGAAATTGCATCGGAATTAAATACAAAAGGCACAATGCCGACTTAAATACAAGAAGACTGACGCTTCTTACTGACTATGTTTTGAACCATTCCTGTGACACTAGTTATAGATTCCGATGCTTCACTTCAGGTTTACTGTATTCCTCTGACCTTCTTGTTGACGATGAAACACAGAAATTGCATCGGAATTAAATACAAAAGGCACAATGCCGAATTAAGTACAAGAAGATTGACTCTTCTTACTGTCTATGTTTTGAAACATTCCTGTGACACTAGTTATAGATTCTGATGCTTCACTTCAGGTTTACTCTATCCCTTGGACATTCTTATTGACGACGAAACACAGTAATTGCATCGGAATTAAATACAAAAGGCACAGTGCCGACTTAAGTATAAGAAGACTGACCTTTCCTAATCTCTATGTTTTGAACCATTACCTTGACACTAGTTATAGATTCCGATGATTCACTTCAATTTTACTGTATCCCTCTGATCTTCTTATTGACGATGAAACACAGAAAATGCATCGTAATTAAATACAAAAGGCACAATGCCGACTTACGTACAAGAAGACTGACTCATCTTATTGTCTATGTTTTTAACCATTCCTGTGACACTCGTTATAGATTCCGATGCTTCACTTCAGGTTTACTGCATCCCTTGGACCTTCTTATTGACGACGAAACACAGAAATTGCATCGGTATTAAGTAGGAAAGGCACAATGCCTACTTAAGAACAAGAAGACTGACCCTTCCTATTGTGTATGTTTTGAACCATTCCTGTTACACTAGTTATAGATTCTGATGCTTCACTTCAGGTTTACGGTATCCCTCTGACCCAGTTATTGACGATGAAACACAGAAATTGCATCGGAATTAAATAGAAAAGGCACAATGCCGACTTAAGTACAAGAGACTGACTCTTCGTACTGTCTATGTTTTGAACCATTCCTGTGACGCTAGTTATAGATTCCGATGCTTCACTTCGGGTTTACTGTATCCCTTGGACCTCCTTATTGACGATCAAACACAGAAATTGCATCGGAATTAAATACAAAAGGCACAATGCCGACTTAAGTACAAGAAGACTGACTCTTCTTACTGACTATGTTTTGAACCATTCCTGTCACACTAATTATAGATTCCTGTGCTTCACTTCAGGTTTACTGTATCCCTTGGACCTTCTTATTGACGATGAAACACAGAAATTGCATCGGAATTAAATACAAACGGCACAATGCCGACATAAGTACATGAATACTGACTCTTCTTACTGTCAATGTTTTGAACCATCCCTGTGTCACTAGTTATAGATTCCGATGCTTTACTCCAGGTTTACCGTATCCCTTGGACCTTCTTATTGACGATGAATCTCAGAAATTGCATCGGAATTAAATACAAAAGGCACAATGCCGACTTAATTACAAGAAGACTGACGCTTCTTACTGACTATGTTTTGATCCATTCCTGTGACACTAGTTATAGATTCCGATGCTTCACTTCAGGTTTACTGTATTCCTCTGACCTTCTTATTGACGATGAAACACAGGAAATGCATCGGAATTAAATACAAAAGGCACAATGCCGAATTAAGTACAAGAAGAGTGACTCTTCTTACTGTCTATGTTTTGAAACATTCATGTGACACTAGTTATAGATTCCGATGCTTCACTCCGGGTTTACTGTATCCCTTGGACCTTCTTATTGACGATGAAACACAGAATTTGCTTCGGAATTAAATACAAAAGGCACAATGGCGACTAAAGTACAAGAAGACTGACTCTTCTTACTGACTATGTTTTGAACCATTCATGTGACACTAGTTATAGATTCCGGTGCTTCACTTCAGGTTTACTGTATCCGTTGGATCTTCTTATTGACGATGAAACACAGAAATTGCATCGGAATTAAATACAAAAGGCACAATGCCGACTTAAGTACAAGAAGACGGACTCTTCATACTGGCTATGTTTTGAAACATTCCTGTGACACTAGTTATAGATTCTGATGCTTCACTTCAGGTTTACTCTATCCCTTGGACATTCTTATAGACGACGAAAAACAGTAATTGCATCGGAATTAAATACAAAAGGCACAAAGCCGACTTAAGTACAACAAGACTGACTCTTCGTACTGACTATGTTTTGAACCATTCCTGTGACACTAGTTATAGATTCCGATGCTTCACTTCAGGTTTACTGTATCCCTCTGACCTTCTTATTGACGATGAAACGCAGGAATTGCATCTGAATTAAATACTAAAGGCACAATGCCGAATTAAGTACAAGAAGACTGTCTCTTCTTACTGTCGATGTTTTGATCCATTCCTGTGACACTAGTTTTAGATTCCAATGCTTCACTCCAGGTTTACGGTATCCCTCGGACCTTCCTATAGACGATGAAACACAGAATTTGCATCGGAATTAAATAAAAAAGGCACAATGCCGGCTTAAGTACAAGAAGACAGACTCTTCTTACTGACTATGTTTTGAACCATTCCTGTGACACTAGATATAGATTCCGATGCTTCACTCCAGGTTTACTATATCCCTTGGACCTTCTTATTGACGATGAAACACAGAAATTGCATCGGAATTAAATAGAAAAGGCACAATGCCGACTTAAGTACAAGAAGACTGACTCTTCCTACTGACTATGTTTGATTCATTCCTGTGACTCTAGTTATAGATTCCGATGCTTCACTACACGTTTACTGTATCCCTTGGACCTTCCTATAGAAGATGAAACACAGAAATTGCATCGGAATTAAATAAAGAAGGCACAATGCCGACTTAAGTACAAGAAGACTGACTCTTCTTACTGTCTATGTTTTGAACCGTTCCTGTGACACTAGTTATTGATTCCGATGCTTCACTCCAGGTTTACTACATCCCTTGGACCTTCTTATTGACGATGAAACACAGAAATTGCATCGGAATTAAATAGAAAAGGCACAATGCCGACTTAAGTGCTAGCAGACTGACTCTTCCTACTGTCTATGTTTTGAACCATTCCTGTGACACTAGTTATAGATTCTGATGCTTCACTTCAGGTTTACTCTATCCCTTGGACATTCTTATTGACGACGAAACACAGTAATTGCATCGGAATTAAATACAAAAGGCACAGTGCCGACTTAAGTATAAGAAGACTGACCTTTCCTAATCTCTATGTTTTGAACCATTACCTTGACACTAGTTATAGATTCCGATGATTCACTTCAATTTTACTGTATCCCTCTGATCTTCTTATTGACGATGAAACACAGAAAATGCATCGTAATTAAATACAAAAGGCACAATGCCGACTTACGTACAAGAAGACTGACTCATCTTATTGTCTATGTTTTTAACCATTCCTGTGACACTCGTTATAGATTCCGATGCTTCACTTCAGGTTTACTGCATCCCTTGGACCTTCTTATTGACGACGAAACACAGAAATTGCATCGGTATTAAGTAGGAAAGGCACAATGCCTACTTAAGAACAAGAAGACTGACCCTTCCTATTGTGTATGTTTTGAACCATTCCTGTTACACTAGTTATAGATTCTGATGCTTCACTTCAGGTTTACGGTATCCCTCTGACCCAGTTATTGACGATGAAACACAGAAATTGCATCGGAATTAAATAGAAAAGGCACAATGCCGACTTAAGTACAAGAGACTGACTCTTCGTACTGTCTATGTTTTGAACCATTCCTGTGACGCTAGTTATAGATTCCGATGCTTCACTTCGGGTTTACTGTATCCCTTGGACCTCCTTATTGACGATCAAACACAGAAATTGCATCGGAATTAAATACAAAAGGCACAATGCCGACTTAAGTACAAGAAGACTGACTCTTCTTACTGACTATGTTTTGAACCATTCCTGTCACACTAATTATAGATTCCTGTGCTTCACTTCAGGTTTACTGTATCCCTTGGACCTTCTTATTGACGATGAAACACAGAAATTGCATCGGAATTAAATACAAACGGCACAATGCCGACATAAGTACATGAATACTGACTCTTCTTACTGTCAATGTTTTGAACCATCCCTGTGTCACTAGTTATAGATTCCGATGCTTTACTCCAGGTTTACCGTATCCCTTGGACCTTCTTATTGACGATGAATCTCAGAAATTGCATCGGAATTAAATACAAAAGGCACAATGCCGACTTAATTACAAGAAGACTGACGCTTCTTACTGACTATGTTTTGATCCATTCCTGTGACACTAGTTATAGATTCCGATGCTTCACTTCAGGTTTACTGTATTCCTCTGACCTTCTTATTGACGATGAAACACAGGAAATGCATCGGAATTAAATACAAAAGGCACAATGCCGAATTAAGTACAAGAAGAGTGACTCTTCTTACTGTCTATGTTTTGAAACATTCATGTGACACTAGTTATAGATTCCGATGCTTCACTCCGGGTTTACTGTATCCCTTGGACCTTCTTATTGACGATGAAACACAGAATTTGCTTCGGAATTAAATACAAAAGGCACAATGGCGACTAAAGTACAAGAAGACTGACTCTTCTTACTGACTATGTTTTGAACCATTCATGTGACACTAGTTATAGATTCCGGTGCTTCACTTCAGGTTTACTGTATCCGTTGGATCTTCTTATTGACGATGAAACACAGAAATTGCATCGGAATTAAATACAAAAGGCACAATGCCGACTTAAGTACAAGAAGACGGACTCTTCATACTGGCTATGTTTTGAAACATTCCTGTGACACTAGTTATAGATTCTGATGCTTCACTTCAGGTTTACTCTATCCCTTGGACATTCTTATAGACGACGAAAAACAGTAATTGCATCGGAATTAAATACAAAAGGCACAAAGCCGACTTAAGTACAACAAGACTGACTCTTCGTACTGACTATGTTTTGAACCATTCCTGTGACACTAGTTATAGATTCCGATGCTTCACTTCAGGTTTACTGTATCCCTCTGACCTTCTTATTGACGATGAAACGCAGGAATTGCATCTGAATTAAATACTAAAGGCACAATGCCGAATTAAGTACAAGAAGACTGTCTCTTCTTACTGTCGATGTTTTGATCCATTCCTGTGACACTAGTTTTAGATTCCAATGCTTCACTCCAGGTTTACGGTATCCCTCGGACCTTCCTATAGACGATGAAACACAGAATTTGCATCGGAATTAAATAAAAAAGGCACAATGCCGGCTTAAGTACAAGAAGACAGACTCTTCTTACTGACTATGCTTTGAACCATTCCTGTGACACTAGATATAGATTCCGATGCTTCACTCCAGGTTTACTATATCCCTTGGACCTTCTTATTGACGATGAAACACAGAAATTGCATCGGAATTAAATAGAAAAGGCACAATGCCGACTTAAGTACAAGAAGACTGACTCTTCCTACTGACTATGTTTGATTCATTCCTGTGACTCTAGTTATAGATTCCGATGCTTCACTACACGTTTACTGTATCCCTTGGACCTTCCTATAGAAGATGAAACACAGAAATTGCATCGGAATTAAATAAAGAAGGCACAATGCCGACTTAAGTACAAGAAGACTGACTCTTCTTACTGTCTATGTTTTGAACCGTTCCTGTGACACTAGTTATTGATTCCGATGCTTCACTCCAGGTTTACTACATCCCTTGGACCTTCTTATTGACGATGAAACACAGAAATTGCATCGGAATTAAATAGAAAAGGCACAATGCCGACTTAAGTGCTAGCAGACTGACTCTTCCTACTGTCTATGTTTTGAACCATTCCTGTGACACTAGTTATATATTCCGATGCTTCCCTTCTGGTTTACTGTATCCCTCTGACCTTCTTATTGTGGATGAGACACAAAAATTTCATCGGAATTAAATACAAAAGGCACAGTGCCGACTTAAGTATAAGAAGACTGACCTTTCCTAATCTCTATGTTTTGAACCATTACCGTGACACTAGTTATAGATTCCGATGATTCACTTCAATTTTACTGTATCCCTCTGACCTTCTTATTGACGATGAAACACAGAAATTGCATCGGAATTAAATACAAAAGGCACAATGCCGACTTACGTACAAGAAGACTGACTCATCTTATTGTCTATGTTTTTAACCATTCCTGTGACACTCGTTATAGATTTCGATGTTTCACTTCAGGTTTACTGCATCCCTTGGACCTTCTTATTGACGACGAAACACAGAAATTGCATCGGTATTAAGTAGGAAAGGCACAATGCCTACTTAAGAACAAGAAGACTGACCCTTCCTATTGTCTATGTTTTGAACCATTCCTGTGACACTAGTTATAGATTCCGATGCTTCACTTCAGGTTTACGGTATCCCTCTGACCCTGTTATTGACGATGAAACACAGATATTGCATCGGAATTAAATAGAAAAGGCACAATGCCGACTTAAGTACAAGAGACTGACTCTTCGTACTGTCTATGTTTTGAACCATTCCTGTGACGCTAGTTATAGATTCCGATGCTTCACTTCGGGTTTACTGTATCCCTTGGACCTCCTTATTGACGATCAAACACAGAAATTGCATCGGAATTAAATACAAAAGGCACAATGCCGACTTAAGTACAAGAAGACTGACTCTTCTTACTGACTATGTTTTGAACCATTCCTGTCACACTTATTACAGATTCCTGTGCTTCACTTCAGGTTTACTGTATCCCTTGGACCTTCTTATTGACGATGAAACACAGAAATTGCATCGGAATTAAATACAAACGGCACAATGCCGACTTAAGTACATGAATACTGACTCTTCTTACTGTCAATGTTTTGAACCATTCCTGTGTCACTAGTTAAAGATTGCGATGCTTTACTCCAGGTTTACCGTATCCCTTGGACCTTCTTATTAACGATGAAACACAGAAATTGCATCGGAATTAAATACAAAAGGCACAATGCCGACTTAAATACAAGAAGACTGACGCTTCTTACTGACTATGTTTTGAACCATTCCTGTGACACTAGTTATAGATTCCGATGCTTCACTTCAGGTTTACTGTATTCTTCTGACCTTCTTATTGACGATGAAACACAGAAATTGCATCGGAATTAAATACAAAAGGCACAATGCCGAATTAAGTACAAGAAGAGTGACTCTTCTTACTGTCTATGTTTTGAAACATTCCTGTGACACTAGTTATAGATTCTGATGCTTCACTTCAGGTTTACTCTATCCCTTGGACATTCTTATTGACGACGAAACACAGTAATTGCATCGGAATTAAATACAAAAGGCACAAAGCCGACTTAAGTACAACAAGACTGACTCTTCGTACTGACTATGTTTTGAACCATTCCTGTGACACTAGTTATAGATTCCGATGCTTCACTTCAGGTTTACTGTATCCCTCTGACCTTCTTATTGACGATGAAACGCAGGAATTGCATCTGAATTAAATACTAAAGGCACAATGCCGAATTAAGTACAAGAAGACTGTCTCTTCTTACTGTCGATGTTTTGATCCATTCCTGTGACACTAGTTATAGATTCCGATGCTTCACTCCAGGTTTACTGTATCCCTCGGACCTTCCTATAGACGATGAAACACAGAATTTGCATCGGAATTAAATAAAAAAGGCACAATGCCGGCTTAAGTACAAGAAGACAGACTCTTCTTACTGACTATGTTTTGAACCATTCCTGTGACACTAGTTATAGATTCCGATGCTTCACTCCAGGTTTACTATATTCCTTGGACCTTCTTATTGACGATGAAACACAGAAATTGCATCGGAATTAAATAGAAAAGGCACAATGCCGACTTAAGTACAAGAAGACTGACTCTTCTTACTGACTATGTTTGATTCATTCTAGTGACTCTAGTTATAGATTCCGATGCTTCACTACACGTTTACTGTATCCCTTGGACCTTCCTATAGAGGATGAAACACAGAAATTGCATCGGAATTAAATAAAAAAGGCACAATGACGACTTAAGTACAAGAAGACTGACTCTTCTTACTGTCTATGTTTTGAACCATTCCTGTGACACTACTTATAGATTCCGATGCTTCACTTCAGGTTTACTGTATCCCTTGGACCTTCTTGTTGACGATGAACCACAGAAATTGCATCGGAATTAAATACAAAAGCACAATGCCGACTTAAGTACAAGAAGACTGACTCTTCTTACTGACTATGTTTGATTCATTCCTGTGACACTAGTTATAGATTCCGATGCTTCACTGCAGATTTACTGTATGCCTTGGACCTACGTATTGACGATGAAACACAGAAATTGCATCGGAATTATATACAAAAGGCACAATGCCGACTTAAGTACAAGAAGACTGAGTCTTCTTACTGACTATGTTTTGAACCATTCCTGTGACACTAGTTATAGATTCCGATGCTTCACTCCAGGTTTACTGCATCCCTTGGACCTTCTTATTCACGACGAAACACAGAAATTGCATCGGTATTAAATAGGAAAGCCACAATGCCGACTTAAGTACAAGAAGACTGACCCTTCCTATTGTCTATGTTTTGAACCATTCCTGTGACACTACTTATAGATTCGGATGCTTCACTTCAGGTTTATGGTATCCCTCTGACCTTCTTATTGAGGATGAGACACATAAATTTCATCGGAATTAAATTCAAAAGGCACAGTGCCGACTTAAGTATAAGAAGACTGACCTTTCCTAATCTCTATGCTTTGAACCCTTACCGTGACACTAGTTATAGATTCCGATGATTCACTTCAGGTTTACTGTATCCCTCTGACCTTCTTATTGACGATGAAACACAGAAATTGCATCGGAATTAAATACAAAAGGCACAATGCCGACTTACGTACAAGAAGACTGACTCATCTTATTGTCTATGTTTGAACCATTCCTGTGACATTCGTTATAGATTCCGATGCTTCACTTCAGGTTTACTGCATCCCTTGGACCTTCTTATTCACGACGAAACACAGAAATTGCATCGGTATTAAATAGGAAAGCCACAATGCCGACTTAAGTACAAGAAGACTGACCCTTCCTATTGTCTATGTTTTGAACCATTCCTGTGACACTACTTATAGATTCGGATGCTTCACTTCAGGTTTATGGTATCCCTCTGACCTTCTTATTGACGATGAAACACAGAAATTGCATCGGAATTAAATACAAAAGGCACAATGCCGACTTTAGTACAAGAAGACTGACTCCTCCTACTGTCTATGTTTTGAACCATTCCTGTGACACTAGTTACAGATTCTGATGCATCACTTCAGGTTTGCTGTATCCCTTGGACCTTTTTATTGACGATGAAACAACGAAATTGCATCGGAATTAAATACAAAAGGCACAATGCCGACTTAAGTACAAGAAGACTGACTCTTCTTGTTGTGTATGATTTGAACCATTCCTGTGACACTAGTTATAGATTCCGATGCTTCACTTCAGGTTTTCTGTATCCCTCTGACCTTCTTATTGACGATGAAACACAGAAATTGCATCGGAATTAAATAGAAAAGGCACAATGCCGACTTAAGTACAAGAGACTGACTCTTCGTACTGTCTATGTTTTGAACCATTCCTGTGACGCTAGTTATAGATTCCGATGCTTCACTTCAGGTTTTCTGTATCCCTCTGACCTTCTTATTGACGATGAAACAGAGAAATTGCATCGGAATTAAATAGGAAAGGCACAATGCCGACTTAAGTGCTTGAAGACTGACTCTTCCTACTGTCTATGTTTTGAACCATTCCTGTGAAACTAGTTATAGGTTCCGATGCTTCCCTTCTGGTTTATTGTATCCCTCTGACCTTCTTATTGAGGATGAGACACAAAAATTTCATCGGAATTAAATACAAAAGGCACAGTGCCGACTTAAGTATAAGAAGACTGACCTTTCCTAATCTCTATGTTTTGAACCATTACCGTGACACTAGTTATAGACTCCAATGATTCACTTCAATTTTACTGTATCCCTCTGACCTTCTTATTTACGATGAAACACAGAAATTGCATCGGAATTAAATACAAAAGGCACAATGCCGTCTTACGTACAAGAAGACTGACTCATCTTATTGTCTATGTTTTTAACCATTCCTGTGACACTCGTTATAGATTCTGATGCTTCACTTCAGGTTTACTGCATCCCTTGGACCTTCTTATTGACGACGAAACACAGAAATTGCATCGGTATTAAATAGGAAAGGCACAATGCCGACTTAAGTACAAGAAGACTGACACTTCTTACTGTCTATGTTTTGAAACATTCATGTGACACTAGTTATAGATTCCGAAGCTTCACTCAAGGTTTACTGTATCCCGTGGACCTTCTTATTGACGATGAAACACAGAAATTGCATCGGAATTAAATACAAAAGGCACAATGCCGACTTAAGTACAAGAAGACTGACTCTTCTTACTGACTATGTTTTGAACCATTCCTGTGACACTAGTTATAGATTCCGATGCTTCACTTCAGGTTCACTGTATCCCTCTGAAATTCTTATTGACGAAGATACACAGAAATTGCATCGGAATTAAATACTAAAGCACAATGCCGAATTAAGTACAAGAAGACTGTCTCTTCTTACTGTCGATGTTTTGAACCATTCCTGTGAGACTAGTTATAGATTCTGATGCTTCACTCCAGGTTTACTGTATCCCTGGGACCTTCCTATAGACGATGAAACACAGAAATTGCATCGTTATTAAATAAAAAAGGCACAATGACGACTTAAGTACAAGAAGACTGACTCTTCTTACTGTCTATGTTTTGAACCATTCCTGTGACACTAGTTATAGATTCCGATGCTTAACTCCAGGTTTACTATATCCCTTGGACCTTCTTATTGACGATGAAACACAGAAATTGCGTCGGAATTAAATAGAAAGGGCACAATGCCGACTTAAGTATTAGAAGACTGACTCTTCCTACTGTCTATGTTTTGAACCATTCCTGTGACACTAGTTATAGATTCCGATGCTTCCCTTCTGGTTTACTGTATCCCTCTGACCTTCTTATTGAGGATGAGACACAAAAATTTCATCGGAATTTTATACAAAAGGCACAGTGCCTACTTAAGTATAAGAAGACTGACCTTTCCTAATCTCTATGTTTTGAACCATTACCGTGACACTAGTTATAGATTCCGATGATTCACTTCAATTTTACTGTGTCCCTCTGACCTTATTGACGATGAAACACAGAAATTGCATCGGAATTAAATACAAAAGGCACAATGCCGACTTACGTACAAGAAGTCTGACTCATCTTATTGTCTATGTTTTGCACCATTCCTGTGACACTCGTTATAGATTCCGATGCTTCACTTCAGGTTTACTGCATCCCTTGGACCTTCTTATTGACGACGAAACACAGAAATTGCATCGGTATTAAATAGGAAAGGCACAATGCCTACTTAAGTACAAGAAGACTGACCCCTCCTATTGTCTATGTTTGAACCATTCCTGTGACACTAGTTATAAATTCCGATGCTTCACTTCAGGTTTTCTGTATCCCTCTGACCTTCTTATTGACGATGAAACACAGAAATTGCATCGGAATTAAATACAAATGGCACAATGTCGACTTAAGTACAAGAGGACAGACTCTTCTTACTGACTACGTTTTGAACCATTCATGTGACACTAGTTATAGATTCCGGTGCTTCACTTCAGGTTTACAGTATCCGTTGGATCTTCTTATTGACGATGAAACACAGAAAATGCATCGGAATTAAATACAAATGGCCTATGCCGACTTAAGTACAAGAAGACGGAATCTTCATACTGACTATTTTTTGAAACATTCCTGTGACACTAGTTATAGATTCTGATGCTTCACTTCAGGTTTCCTCTATCCCTTGGACATTCTTTTTGACGACGAAACACAGTAATTGCATCGGAATTAAATACAAAAGGCACAATGCCGACTTAAGTACAACAAGACTGACTCTTCTTACTGACTATGTTTGAACCATTCCTGTAACACTAGTTATAGATTCCGATGCTTCACTTCAGGTTTACTGTATCCCTCTGACCTTCTTATTGACGATGAAACGCAGAAATTGCATCGGAATTAAATACTAAAGGCACAATGCCGAATTAAGTACAAGCAGACTGTCTCTTCTTACTGTCGATGTTTTGAACCATTCCTGTGACACTAGTTATAGATTCCGATGCTTCACTCCAGGTTTACTGGATCTCTCGGACCTTCGTATAGACGATGAAACACAGAATTTTCATCGGAATTAAATAAAAATGGCACAATGCCGGCTTAAGTACATGAAGATGGACTCTTCTTAATGTCTATGTTTTGAACCATTCCTGTGACACTAGTTGTAGATTCCGATACTTCACTCCAGGTTTACTATATCCCTTGGTCCTTCTTATTGGCGATGAAACACAGAAATTGCATCGGAATTAAATTGAAAAGGCACAAAGCGACTTAAGTACAAGAAGACTGACTCTTCTTACTGTTTATGTTTGATTCATTCCTGTGACTCTAGTTATAGATTCCGATGCTTCACTCCAGGTTTACTGTATCCCTTGGACCATCCTATAGACGATGAAAGACAGAAATTGCATCGGAATTAAATAAAAAAGGCACAATGCCGACTTAAGTACAAGAAGACTGACTCGTCTTACTTTCTATGTTTTGAACGATTCCTGTGACACTACTTATAGATTCCGATGCTTCACTTCACGTTTACTGTATCCCTTGGACTTTCTTATTGACGATGAAGCACAGAAATTGCATCGGAGTTAAATAGAAAAGGCACAATGCCGACTTAAGTACAAGAAGACTGACTTTTCCTACTGTCTATGTTTTCAACCATTCCTGTAACACTAGTTATAGATTCCGATGCTTCACTACAGGTTTACTGTATCCCTCTGACCTTCTTATTGACGATGAAAGACAGAAATTGCATCGGAATTAAATAAAAACGCACAATGTCAACTTAAGTACAACAATACTGACTCTTCCTACTGTGTATGTTTTGAACCATTCCTGTGACACTACTTATAGATTCCTATGCTTCCCTTCAGGTTTACTGTATCCCTTGGACCTTCTTATTGACGAAGAAACACAGAAATTGCATCGGAATTAAATACTTAAGGCACAATGCAGACTTAAGTACAAGAAGACTGACTCTTCTTACTGACTATGTTTTGAACCATTCCTGTCACACTAGTTATAGATTCCGGTGCTTCACTTCAGGTTTACTGTATCGCTTGGACCTTCTTATTGACGATGAAACACAGAAATTGCATCGGAATTAAATACAAAAGGCACAATGCCGACTTATGTACAAGAATACTGACTCTTCTTACTGTCTATGTTTTGAACCATCCCTGTGTCACTAGTTATAGATTCCGATGCTTCACTCCAGGTTTACTGTATCCCTGGCACCTTCTTATTGACGATTAAATACAGAAATTGCATCGGAATTAAATACAAAAGGCACAATGCCGACTTAAGTACAAGACGGCTGACGCTTCTTACTGACTATGATTTGAACCATTCCTGTGACACTAGTTATAGATTCCGATGCTTCACTTCAGGTTTACTGTATCCCTCTGACCTTCTTATTGACGATGAAACACAGAAATTGCATCGGAATTAAATACAAAAGGCACAATGCCGAATTAAGTGCAAGAAGAATGACTCTTCTGACTGTCAATGTTTTGAAACATTCATGTGACACTAGTTATAGATTCCGATGCTTCACTCCAGGTTTACTGTATCCCGTGGACATTCTTATTGACGATGAAACACAGAAATTGCATCGCAATTAAATACAAAAGGCACATTGGCGACTTAAGTACAGGAAGACTGACTCTTCTTACTGACTATGTTTTGAACCATTCATGTGACACTAGTTATTGATTACGGTGCTTCACTACAGGTTTACTGTATCCCTCTGACCTTCTTATTGACGATGAAAAACAGAAATTGCATCGGAATTAAATACAAAAGGCACAATGCCGACTTAGGTACAAGAAGACTGACTCTTCTTACTGACTATGATTTGAAACATTCCTGTGACACTAATTATAGAATCTGATGCTTCACTTCAGGTTTACTGTATCCCTTGGACATTCTTATTGACGATGAAACACAGAAATTGCATCGGAATTAAATACAAAACTCACAATGCCGACTTAAGTACAAGAAGACTGACTCTTCTTACTGACTATGTTTTGAACCATTCCTGTGACACTAGTTATAGATTCCGATGCTTCACTTCAGGTTTACTGTATCCCTCTGAAATTCTTATTGACGATGAAACACAGAAATTGCATCGGAATTAAATACTGAAGCACAATGCCGAATTAAGTACAAGAAGACTGTCTCTTCTTACTGTCGATGTTTTGAATCATTCCTGTGACACTAGTTATAGATTCCGATGCTTCACTCCAGGTTTACTGTATCCCTTGGACCTTCCTATAGACGATGAAACACAGAAATTGCATCTTTATTAAATAAAAAAGGCACAATGACGACTTAAGTACAAGAAGACCGACTCTTCTTACTGTCTATGTTTTGAACCATTCCTGTGACACTAGTTATAGATTCAGATGCTTCACTCCAGGTATGCTATATCCCTTGGACCTCCTTATTGACGATGAAACATAGAAATTGCATCGGAATTAAATAGAAAGGCACAATGCCGACTTAAGTGCTAGAAGACTGACTCTTCCTACTGTCTATGTTTTCAACCATTCCTGTGACACTAGTAATAGATTCCGATGCTTCCCTTCTGGTTTACTGTATCCCTCTGACCTTCTTATTCAGGATGAGACACAAAAATTTCATTGGAATTAAATTCAAAAGGCACAGTGCCGACTTAAGTATAAGAAGACTGACCTTTCCTAACCTCTATGTTTTGAACCATTACCGTGACACTAGTTATAGATTCCGATGATTCACTTCAGGTTTACGTTATCCCTCTGACCTTCTTATTGACGATGAAACACAGAAATTGCATCGGAATTAAATAGAAAAGGCACAATGCCGACTTCAGTACAAGGGACTGACTCTTCTTACTGTCTATGATTTGAACCATTCCTGTGACGCTAGTTATAGATTCCGATGCTTCACTTCAGGTTTACTGTATCCCTTGGACCTTCTTATTGACGATGAAACACAGAAATTGCATCGGAATTAAATACAAAAGGAACAATGCCGACTTAAGTACAAGAAGACTGACTCCTCCTACTGTCTATGTTTTGAACCATTGCTGTGACACTAGTTACAGATTCCGATGCATCACTTCAGGTTTGCTGTATCCCTTGGACCTTTTTAATAACGATGAAACAACGAAATTGCATCGGAATTAAATACAAAAGGCACAATGCCGACTTAAGTACAAGAAGACTGACTCTTCTTGCTGTGTATGATTTGAACCATTTATGTGACACTAGTCATAGATTCCGATGCTTCACTTCAGGTTTTCTGTATCCCTCTGACCTTCTTATTGACGATGAAACACAGAAATTGCATCGGAATTAAATACAAAAGGCACAATGCCGACTTAAGTGCTAGAAGACTGACT
The DNA here is from genome assembly GCF_023864345.2 of Schistocerca serialis cubense. Taxonomy (NCBI): domain Eukaryota; kingdom Metazoa; phylum Arthropoda; class Insecta; order Orthoptera; family Acrididae; genus Schistocerca; species Schistocerca serialis. Next base: position 973,855,851 of record NC_064641.1, on the reverse strand, counting down.
CTTCCTACTGTCTATGTTTTGATCCATTCCTGTGACACTAGTTATAGATTCCGATGCTTCCCTTCTGGTTTACTGTATCCCTCTGACCTTCTTATTGAGGATGAGACACAAAAATTTCATCGGAATTAAATACAAAAGGCACAGTGCCGACTTAAGTATAAGAACACTGACCTTTCCTAATCTCTATGTTTCGAACCATTACCGTGACACTAGTTATAGATTCCGATGCTTCACTTCAGGTTTACGGTATCCCTCTGACCCTCTTATTGACGATGAAACACAGATATTGCATCGGAATTAAATAGAAAAGGCACAATGCCGACTTAAGTACAAGAGACTGACTCTTCATACTGTCTATGTTTTGAACCATTCCTGTGACGCTAGTTATAGATTCCGATGCTTCACTTCAGGTTTACTGTATCCCTTGGACCTTCTTATTGACGATGAAACACAGAAATTGCATCGGAATTAAATACAAAAGGCACAATGCCGACTTAAGTACAAGAAGACTGACTCCTCCTACTGTCTATGTTTGAACCATTCCTGTGACACTAGTTACAGATTCCGATGCATCACTTCAGGTTTAATGTATCCCTTTGGACCTTATTATTGACGATGAAACAACGAAATTGCATCGGAATTAAATACAAATGACACAATGCCGACTTAAGTACAAGAAGACTGACTCTTCTTGCTGTGTGTGATTTGAACCATTCCTGTGACAATAGTTATAGATTCCGATGCTTCACTTCAGGTTTTCTGTATCCCTCTGACCTTCTTATTGACGATGAAACACAGAAATTGCATCGGAATTAAATACAAAAGGCACAATGCCGAATTAAGTACAAGAAGACAGTCTCTTCTTACTGACTATGCTTTGAACCATTCATGTGACACTAATTATAGATTCCGGAGCTTCACTTCAGGTTTACTGTATCAGTTGGATCTTCTTATTGACGATGAAACACAGAAATTGCATCGGAATTAAATACAAAAGGCACAATACCGACTTAAGTACAAAAAGACGGACTCTTCATACTGACTATGTTTTGAAACATTCCTGTGACACTAGTTATAGATTCTGATGCTTTACTTCAGGTTTACTCTATCCCCTGGACATTCTTATTGACGACGAAACACAGTAATTGCATCGGAATTAAATTCAAAATGCACAATGCCGAATAAAGTACAACATGACTGACTCTTCTTACTGACTATGTTTTGAACCATTCCTGTGACACTAGTTATAGATTCCGATGCTTCACTCCAGGTTTACTATATCCCTTGGACCTTCTTATTGACGATGAAACACAGAAATTGCATCGGAATTAAATAGAAAAGGCACAATGCCGACTTAAGTACAAGAAGACTGACTCTTCTTACTGACTACGTTTGATTCATTCCTGTGACTCTACTTGTAGATTCCGATGCTTCACTCCAGGTTTACTGTATCCCTTGGACCTTCCTATAGACGATGAAACACAGAAAATGCATCGGAATTAAATAAAAAAGGCACAATTCCGACTTAAGTACAAAAAGAGTGACTCTTCTTTCTGTCTATGTTTTGAACCATTCCTGCGACACTACTTATAGATTCCGATGCTTCACTTCGGGTTTACTGTATCCCTTGGACCTTCTTGTTGACGATGAAACACAGAAATTGCATCGGAATTAAATACAAAAGGCACAATGCCGACTTAAGTACAAGAAGACTGACTCTTCTTACTGACCATGTTTTGAATCATTCCTGTGACACTGGTTATAGATTCCGATGCTTCACTTCAGGTTTATTGTATCCCTTGGACTTTCTTATTGACGATGAAGCACAGAAATTGCATCGGAATTAAATAGAAAAGGCACAATGCCGACTTAAGGACAAGAAGACTGACTCTTCCTACTGTCTATGTTTTGAACCATTCCTGTGACACTAGTTATAGATTCCGATGCTTCACTACAGGTTTACTGTATCCCTTGGACCATCCTATAGACGATGAAAGACAGAAATTGCATCGGAATTAAATAAAAAAGGCACAATGCCGACTTAAGTACAAGAAGACTGACTCGTCTTACTTTCTATGTTTTGAACGATTCCTGTGACACTACTTATAGATTCCGATGCTTCACTTCACGTTTACTGTATCCCTTGGACTTTCTTATTGACGATGAAGCACAGAAATTGCATCGGAGTTAAATAGAAAAGGCACAATGCCGACTTAAGTACAAGAAGACTGACTTTTCCTACTGTCTATGTTTTCAACCATTCCTGTAACACTAGTTATAGATTCCGATGCTTCACTACAGGTTTACTGTATCCCTCTGACCTTCTTATTGACGATGAAAGACAGAAATTGCATCGGAATTAAATAAAAACGCACAATGTCAACTTAAGTACAACAATACTGACTCTTCCTACTGTGTATGTTTTGAACCATTCCTGTGACACTACTTATAGATTCCTATGCTTCCCTTCAGGTTTACTGTATCCCTTGGACCTTCTTATTGACGAAGAAACACAGAAATTGCATCGGAATTAAATACTTAAGGCACAATGCAGACTTAAGTACAAGAAGACTGACTCTTCTTACTGACTATGTTTTGAACCATTCCTGTCACACTAGTTATAGATTCCGGTGCTTCACTTCAGGTTTACTGTATCGCTTGGACCTTCTTATTGACGATGAAACACAGAAATTGCATCGGAATTAAATACAAAAGGCACAATGCCGACTTATGTACAAGAATACTGACTCTTCTTACTGTCTATGTTTTGAACCATCCCTGTGTCACTAGTTATAGATTCCGATGCTTCACTCCAGGTTTACTGTATCCCTGGCACCTTCTTATTGACGATTAAATACAGAAATTGCATCGGAATTAAATACAAAAGGCACAATGCCGACTTAAGTACAAGACGGCTGACGCTTCTTACTGACTATGATTTGAACCATTCCTGTGACACTAGTTATAGATTCCGATGCTTCACTTCAGGTTTACTGTATCCCTCTGACCTTCTTATTGACGATGAAACACAGAAATTGCATCGGAATTAAATACAAAAGGCACAATGCCGAATTAAGTGCAAGAAGAATGACTCTTCTGACTGTCAATGTTTTGAAACATTCATGTGACACTAGTTATAGATTCCGATGCTTCACTCCAGGTTTACTGTATCCCGTGGACATTCTTATTGACGATGAAACACAGAAATTGCATCGCAATTAAATACAAAAGGCACATTGGCGACTTAAGTACAGGAAGACTGACTCTTCTTACTGACTATGTTTTGAACCATTCATGTGACACTAGTTATTGATTACGGTGCTTCACTACAGGTTTACTGTATCCCTCTGACCTTCTTATTGACGATGAAAAACAGAAATTGCATCGGAATTAAATACAAAAGGCACAATGCCGACTTAGGTACAAGAAGACTGACTCTTCTTACTGACTATGATTTGAAACATTCCTGTGACACTAATTATAGAATCTGATGCTTCACTTCAGGTTTACTGTATCCCTTGGACATTCTTATTGACGATGAAACACAGAAATTGCATCGGAATTAAATACAAAACTCACAATGCCGACTTAAGTACAAGAAGACTGACTCTTCTTACTGACTATGTTTTGAACCATTCCTGTGACACTAGTTATAGATTCCGATGCTTCACTTCAGGTTTACTGTATCCCTCTGAAATTCTTATTGACGATGAAACACAGAAATTGCATCGGAATTAAATACTGAAGCACAATGCCGAATTAAGTACAAGAAGACTGTCTCTTCTTACTGTCGATGTTTTGAATCATTCCTGTGACACTAGTTATAGATTCCGATGCTTCACTCCAGGTTTACTGTATCCCTTGGACCTTCCTATAGACGATGAAACACAGAAATTGCATCTTTATTAAATAAAAAAGGCACAATGACGACTTAAGTACAAGAAGACCGACTCTTCTTACTGTCTATGTTTTGAACCATTCCTGTGACACTAGTTATAGATTCAGATGCTTCACTCCAGGTATGCTATATCCCTTGGACCTCCTTATTGACGATGAAACATAGAAATTGCATCGGAATTAAATAGAAAGGCACAATGCCGACTTAAGTGCTAGAAGACTGACTCTTCCTACTGTCTATGTTTTCAACCATTCCTGTGACACTAGTAATAGATTCCGATGCTTCCCTTCTGGTTTACTGTATCCCTCTGACCTTCTTATTCAGGATGAGACACAAAAATTTCATTGGAATTAAATTCAAAAGGCACAGTGCCGACTTAAGTATAAGAAGACTGACCTTTCCTAACCTCTATGTTTTGAACCATTACCGTGACACTAGTTATAGATTCCGATGATTCACTTCAGGTTTACGTTATCCCTCTGACCTTCTTATTGACGATGAAACACAGAAATTGCATCGGAATTAAATAGAAAAGGCACAATGCCGACTTCAGTACAAGGGACTGACTCTTCTTACTGTCTATGATTTGAACCATTCCTGTGACGCTAGTTATAGATTCCGATGCTTCACTTCAGGTTTACTGTATCCCTTGGACCTTCTTATTGACGATGAAACACAGAAATTGCATCGGAATTAAATACAAAAGGAACAATGCCGACTTAAGTACAAGAAGACTGACTCCTCCTACTGTCTATGTTTTGAACCATTGCTGTGACACTAGTTACAGATTCCGATGCATCACTTCAGGTTTGCTGTATCCCTTGGACCTTTTTAATAACGATGAAACAACGAAATTGCATCGGAATTAAATACAAAAGGCACAATGCCGACTTAAGTACAAGAAGACTGACTCTTCTTGCTGTGTATGATTTGAACCATTTATGTGACACTAGTCATAGATTCCGATGCTTCACTTCAGGTTTTCTGTATCCCTCTGACCTTCTTATTGACGATGAAACACAGAAATTGCATCGGAATTAAATACAAAAGGCACAATGCCGACTTAAGTGCTAGAAGACTGACTCTTCCTACTGTCTATGGTTTGATCCATTCCTGTGACACTAGTTATAGATTCCGATGCTTCCCTTCTGGTTTACTGTATCCCTCTGACCTTCTTATTGAGGATGAGACACAAAAATTTCATCGGAATTAAATACAAAAGGCACAGTGCCGACTTAAGTATAAGAACACTGACCTTTCCTAATCTCTATGTTTCGAACCATTACCGTGACACTAGTTATAGATTCCGATGCTTCACTTCAGGTTTACGGTATCCCTCTGACCCTCTTATTGACGATGAAACACAGATATTGCATCGGAATTAAATAGAAAAGGCACAATGCCGACTTAAGTACAAGAGACTGACTCTTCATACTGTCTATGTTTTGAACCATTCCTGTGACGCTAGTTATAGATTCCGATGCTTCACTTCAGGTTTACTGTATCCCTTGGACCTTCTTATTGACGATGAAACACAGAAATTGCATCGGAATTAAATACAAAAGGCACAATGCCGACTTAAGTACAAGAAGACTGACTCCTCCTACTGTCTATGTTTGAACCATTCCTGTGACACTAGTTACAGATTCCGATGCATCACTTCAGGTTTAATGTATCCCTTTGGACCTTATTATTGACGATGAAACAACGAAATTGCATCGGAATTAAATACAAATGACACAATGCCGACTTAAGTACAAGAAGACTGACTCTTCTTGCTGTGTGTGATTTGAACCATTCCTGTGACAATAGTTATAGATTCCGATGCTTCACTTCAGGTTTTCTGTATCCCTCTGACCTTCTTATTGGCGATGAAACACAGAAATTGCATCGGAATTAAATACAAAAGGCACAATGCCGAATTAAGTACAAGAAGACAGTCTCTTCTTACTGACTATGCTTTGAACCATTCATGTGACACTAATTATAGATTCCGGAGCTTCACTTCAGGTTTACTGTATCAGTTGGATCTTCTTATTGACGATGAAACACAGAAATTGCATCGGAATTAAATACAAAAGGCACAATACCGACTTAAGTACAAAAAGACGGACTCTTCATACTGACTATGTTTTGAAACATTCCTGTGACACTAGTTATAGATTCTGATGCTTTACTTCAGGTTTACTCTATCCCCTGGACATTCTTATTGACGACGAAACACAGTAATTGCATCGGAATTAAATTCAAAATGCACAATGCCGAATAAAGTACAACATGACTGACTCTTCTTACTGACTATGTTTTGAACCATTCCTGTGACACTAGTTATAGATTCCGATGCTTCACTCCAGGTTTACTATATCCCTTGGACCTTCTTATTGACGATGAAACACAGAAATTGCATCGGAATTAAATAGAAAAGGCACAATGCCGACTTAAGTACAAGAAGACTGACTCTTCTTACTGACTACGTTTGATTCATTCCTGTGACTCTACTTGTAGATTCCGATGCTTCACTCCAGGTTTACTGTATCCCTTGGACCTTCCTATAGACGATGAAACACAGAAAATGCATCGGAATTAAATAAAAAAGGCACAATTCCGACTTAAGTACAAGAAGAGTGACTCTTCTTTCTGTCTATGTTTTGAACCATTCCTGCGACACTACTTATAGATTCCGATGCTTCACTTCGGGTTTACTGTATCCCTTGGACCTTCTTGTTGACGATGAAACACAGAAATTGCATCGGAATTAAATACAAAAGGCACAATGCCGACTTAAGTACAAGAAGACTGACTCTTCTTACTGACCATGTTTTGAATCATTCCTGTGACACTGGTTATAGATTCCGATGCTTCACTTCAGGTTTATTGTATCCCTTGGACTTTCTTATTGACGATGAAGCACAGAAATTGCATCGGAATTAAATAGAAAAGGCACAATGCCGACTTAAGGACAAGAAGACTGACTCTTCCTACTGTCTATGTTTTGAACCATTCCTGTGACACTAGTTATAGATTCCGATGCTTCACTACAGGTTTACTGTATCCCTCTGACCTTCTTATTGACGATGAAACACAGAAATTGCATCGGAATTAAATAAAAAGGCACAATGCCAACTTAAGTACAACAATACTGACTCTTCCTACTGTGTATGTTTTGAAACATTCCTGCGACACTACTTATAGATTCCTATGCTTCACTTCAGTTTTACTGTATCCCTCTGACCTTCTTATTGACGATGAAACACAGACATTGCATCGGAATTAAATACTTAAGCCACAATGCCGACTTAAGTACAAGAAGACTGACACTTCTTACTGACAATGGTTTGAACCATTCCTGTCACACTAGTTATAGATTCCGGTGGTTCACTTCAGGTTTACTGTATCCCTTGGACCTTCTTGTTGACGATGAAACACAGAAATTCCATCGGAATTAAATACAAAAGGCACAATGCCGACTTAAGTACAAGACAGCTGACGCTTCTTACTGACAATGATTTGAACCATTCCTGTGACACTAGTTATAGATTCCGATGCTTCACTTCAGGTTTACTGTATCCCTCTGACCTTCTTATTGACGATGAAACACAGAAATTGCATCGGAATTAAATACAAAAGGCACAATGCTGAATTAAGTACAAGAAGACTGACTCTTCTTACTGACTATGATTTGAACCATTGCTGTGACACTAGTTATTGATTCCGATGCTTCACTTCAGGTTTACTGTATCCCTCTGAAATTCTTATTGATGATGAAACACAGAAATTGCATCGGTATTAAATAGGAAAGGCACAATGCCGACTTAAGTACAAGAAGACTGACTCTTCTTACTGACTATGATTTGAACCATTGCTGTGACACTAGTTATTGATTCCGATGCTTCACTTCAGGTTTACTGTATCCCTCTGAAATTCTTATTGATGATGAAACACAGAAATTGCATCGGAATTAAATACTAAAGGCACAATGCCGAATTAAGTACAAGAAGACTGTCTCTTCTTACTGTCGATGTTTGAACCATTCCTGTGACACTAGTTATAGATTCCGATGCTTCACTCCAGGTTTACTGTATCCCTTGGACCTTCCTATTGACGATGAAACACAGAAATTGCATCGTTATTAAATAAAAAAGGCACAATGAAGACTTAAGTACAAGAAGACTGACTCTTCTTACTGTCTATGTTTTGAACCATTCCTGTGACACTAGTTATAGATTCCGATGCTTCACTCCAGGTTTACTTTATCCCTTGGACCTTCTTATTGACGATTAAACACAGAAATAGCATCGGAATTAAATAGCAAAAGCACAATGCCGACTTAAGTGCTAGAAGACTGACTCCTCCTACTGTCTATGTTTTGAACCATTCCTGTGACACTAGTTATAGATTCCGATGCTTCCCTTCTGGTTTACTGTATCCCTCTGACCTTCTTATTGAGGATGAGACACAAAAATTTCATCGGAATTAAATACAAAAGGCACAGTGCCGACTTAAGTATAAGAAGACTGACCTTTCCAAATCTCTATGTTTTGAAGCATTACCGTGACACTAGTTATAGATTCCGATGATTCACTTCAGGTTTACTGTATCCCTCTGACCTTCTTATTGACGATGAAACACAGAAATTGCATCGTGATTAAATACAAAAGGTACAATGCCGACTTACGTACAAGAAGACTGACTCATCTTATTGTCTATGTTTTGAACCATTCCTGTGACACTCGTTATAGATTCCGATGCTTCACTTCAGGTTTACTGCATCCCTTGGACCTTCTTATTGACGACGAAACACAGAAATTGCATCGGTATTAAATAGGAAAGGCACAATGCCGACTTAAGTACAAGAAGACTGACCCTTCCTATTGTCTATGTTTTGAAACATTCCTGTGACACTAGCTATAGATTCCGATGCTTCACTTCAGGTTTACGGTATCCCTCTGACCCTCTTATTGACGATGAAAAACAGATATTGCATCGGAATTAAATAGATAAGTCACAATGCAGACTTAAGTACAAGAGACTGACTCTTCTTACTGTCTATGTTTTGAACCATTCCTGTGACGCTAGTTATAGATTCCGATGCTTCACTTCAGGTTTACTGTATCCCTTGGACCTTCTTATTGACGATGAAACACAGAAATTGCATCGGAATTAAATACAAAAGGCACAATGCCGACTTAAGTACAAGAAGACTGACTCCTCCTACTGTCTATGTTTTGAACCATTCCTGTGACACTAGTTACAGGTTCCGATGCATCACTTCAGGTTTGCTGTATCCCTTGGACCTTTTTATTGACGATGAAACAACGAAATTGCATCGGAATTAAATACAAAAGGCACAATGCCGACTTAAGTACAAGAAGACTGACTCTTCTTGCTGTGTATGATTTGAACCATTCCTGTGACACTAGTTATAGATTCAGATGCTTCACTTCAGGTTTTCTGTATCCCTCTGACCTTCTTATTCACGATGAAACACAGAAATTGCATCGGAATTAAATACAAATGGCACAATGTCGACTACAGTACAAGAAGACAGACTCTTCTTACTGTCTATGTTTTGAACCTTTTCTATGACACTAGTTATAGATTCCGATGCTTCACTTCAGGTTTACTGCATCCCTCTGATCTTCTTCTTGATGATGAAACACAGAAATAGCATCGGAATTAAATAGAAATGGCTCAATGCCAACTTAAGTATAAGAAGACTGACTCTTCCTACTGTCTATGTTTTGAACTATTCCTGTGACACTAGTTATAGATTCCGATGCTTCACTTCAGGTTTACTGTATCCCTCTGACCTTCTTATTGATGATGAAACACAGAAACTGCATCGGAATTAAATACAAAATGCACAATGCCGACATAAGTACAAGAAGACTGACTCTTCTTACTGACTATGTTGTGAACATTTCCTGAGAGACCAGTTTTAGATTCCGATGCTTCACTATATGTTTACTGTATCCCTTGGACCTTCTTATTGACGATGAATTAACAGAAATTGCATCGGAATTAAATAGAAAAGGCACAATGCCGACTTAAGTACAAGAAGACTGACACTTCCTACTGTCTACGTTTTAACCATTCCTGTGACACTAGTTATAGATTCCGATGCTTCACTTCAGTTTTACAGTATCCCTCTGACCCTCTTATTGACGATGAAACACAGAAATTGCATCGGAATTAAATAGAAAAAGCACAATGCCGACTTAAGTACAAGAAGACTGACTCTTCTTACTGTCTATGTTTTGAACCATTCCTGTGACACTATTTATAGGTGCCGATGCTTCACTTGAGGTTTACTGTATCCCTCTGACCTTCTTATTGACGATGAAACACAGAAATTGCATCGGAATTAAATACAAAAGGCACAATGCCGACTTACGTACAAGAAGACTGACTCATCTTATTGTCTATGTCTTGAACCATTCCTGTGACACTAGTTATAGATTCCGATGCTTCACTTCAGGTTTACTGTATCCCTCTAACCTTCTTATTGTCGATGAAACACAGAAATTGCATCGGAATTAAATAGAAAAGGCACAATGCCGACTTAAGAACAAGAAGACTAGCTCATCTTACTGTCTATGTTTTGAACCATTCCTGCGACACTACTTATAGATTCCTATGCTTCACTTCAGTTTTACTGTATCCCTCTGACCTTCTTATTGACGATGAAACACAGAAATTGCATCGGAATTAAATACTTAAGCCACAATGCCGACTTAAGTACAAGAAGACTGACACTTCTTACTGACAATGGTTTGAACCATTCCTGTCACACTAGTTATAGATTCCGGTGGTTCACTTCAGGTTTACTGTATCCCTTGGACCTTCTTGTTGACGATGAAACACAGAAATTCCATCGGAATTAAATACAAAAGGCACAATGCCGACTTAAGTACAAGACGGCTGACGCTTCTTACTGACAATGATTTGAACCATTCCTGTGACACTAGTTATAGATTCCGATGCTTCACTTCAGGTTTACTGTATCCCTCTGACCTTCTTATTGACGATGAAACACAGAAATTGCATCGGAATTAAATACAAAAGGCACAATGCTGAATTAAGTACAAGAAGACTGACTCTTCTTACTGTCTATGATTAGAACCATTGCTGTGACACTAGTTATTGATTCCGATGCTTCACTTCAGGTTTACTGTATCCCTCTGAAATTCTTATTGATGATGAAACACAGAAATTGCATCGGTATTAAATAGGAAAGGCACAATGCCGACTTAAGTACAAGAAGACTGACTCTTCTTACTGACTATGATTTGAACCATTGCTGTGACACTAGTTATTGATTCCGATGCTTCACTTCAGGTTTACTGTATCCCTCTGAAATTCTTATTGATGATGAAACACAGAAATTGCATCGGAATTAAATACTAAAGGCACAATGCCGAATTAAGTACAAGAAGACTGTCTCTTCTTACTGTCGATGTTTGAACCATTCCTGTGACACTAGTTATAGATTCCGATGCTTCACTCCAGGTTTACTGTATCCCTTGGACCTTCCTATTGACGATGAAACACAGAAATTGCATCGTTATTAAATAAAAAAGGCACAATGAAGACTTAAGTACAAGAAGACTGACTCTTCTTACTGTCTATGTTTTGAACCATTCCTGTGACACTAGTTATAGATTCCGATGCTTCACTCCAGGTTTACTTTATCCCTTGGACCTTCTTATTGACGATTAAACACAGAAATAGCATCGGAATTAAATAGAAAAAGCACAATGCCGACTTAAGTGCTAGAAGACTGACTCCTCCTACTGTCTATGTTTTGAACCATTCCTGTGACACTAGTTATAGATTCCGATGCTTCCCTTCTGGTTTACTGTATCCCTCTGACCTTCTTATTGAGGATGAGACACAAAAATTTCATCGGAATTAAATACAAAAGGCACAGTGCCGACTTAAGTATAAGAAGACTGACCTTTCCAAATCTCTATGTTTTGAAGCATTACCGTGACACTAGTTATAAATTCCGATGATTCACTTCAGGTTTACTGTATCCCTCTGACCTTCTTATTGACGATGAAACACAGAAATTGCATCGTGATTAAATACAAAAGGTACAATGCCGACTTACGTACAAGAAGACTGACTCATCTTATTGTCTATGTTTTGAACCATTCCTGTGACACTCGTTATAGATTCCGATGCTTCACTTCAGGTTTACTGCATCCCTTGGACCTTCTTATTGACGACGAAACACAGAAATTGCATCGGTATTAAATAGGAAAGGCACAATGCCGACTTAAGTACAAGAAGACTGACCCTTCCTATTGTCTATGTTTTGAAACATTCCTGTGACACTAGCTATAGATTCCGATGCTTCACTTCAGGTTTACGGTATCCCTCTGACCCTCTTATTGACGATGAAAAACAGATATTGCATCGGAATTAAATAGATAAGGCACAATGCAGACTTAAGTACAAGAGACTGACTCTTCTTACTGTCTATGTTTTGAGCCATTCCTGTGACGCTAGTTATAGATTCCGATGCTTCACTTCAGGTTTACTGTATCCCTTGGACCTTCTTATTGACGATGAAACACAGAAATTGCATCGGAATTAAATACAAAAGGCACAATGCCGACTTAAGTACAAGAAGACTGACTCCTCCTACTGTCTATGTTTTGAACCATTCCTGTGACACTAGTTACAGGTTCCGATGCATCACTTCAGGTTTGCTGTATCCCTTGGACCTTTTTATTGACGATGAAACAACGAAATTGCATCGGAATTAAATACAAAAGGCACAATGCCGACTTAAGTACAAGAAGACTGACTCTTCTTGCTGTGTATGATTTGAACCATTCCTGTGACACTAGTTATAGATTCAGATGCTTCACTTCAGGTTTTCTGTATCCCTCTGACCTTCTTATTCACGATGAAACACAGAAATTGCATCGGAATTAAATACAAATGGCACAATGTCGACTACAGTACAAGAAGACAGACTCTACTTACTGTCTATGTTTTGAACCTTTTCTATGACACTAGTTATAGATTCCGATGCTTCACTTCAGGTTTACTGCATCCCTCTGATCTTCTTCTTGATGATGAAACACAGAAATAGCATCGGAATTAAATAGAAATGGCTCAATGCCAACTTAAGTATAAGAAGACTGACTCTTCCTACTGTCTATGTTTTGAACTATTCCTGTGACACTAGTTATAGATTCCGATGCTTCACTTCAGGTTTACTGTATCCCTCTGACCTTCTTATTGATGATGAAACACAGAAACTGCATCGGAATTAAATACAAAATGCACAATGCCGACATAAGTACAAGAAGACTGACTCTTCTTACTGACTATGTTGTGAACATTTCCTGAGAGACCAGTTTTAGATTCCGATGCTTCACTATATGTTTACTGTATCCCTTGGACCTTCTTATTGACGATGAATTAACAGAAATTGCATCGGAATTAAATAGAAAAGGCACAATGCCGACTTAAGTACAAGAAGACTGACACTTCCTACTGTCTACGTTTTAACCATTCCTGTGACACTAGTTATAGATTCCGATGCTTCACTTCAGTTTTACAGTATCCCTCTGACCCTCTTATTGACGATGAAACACAGAAATTGCATCGGAATTAAATAGAAAAAGCACAATGCCGACTTAAGTACAAGAAGACTGACTCTTCTTACTGTCTATGTTTTGAACCATTCCTGTGACACTATTTATAGGTGCCGATGCTTCACTTGAGGTTTACTGTATCCCTCTGACCTTCTTCTTGACGATGAAACACAGAAATTGCATCGGAATTAAATACAAAAGGCACAATGCCGACTTACGTACAAGAAGACTGACTCATCTTATTGTCTATGTCTTGAACCATTCCTGTGACACTAGTTATAGATTCCGATGCTTCACTTCAGGTTTACTGTATCCCTCTAACCTTCTTATTGTCGATGAAACACAGAAATTGCATCGGAATTAAATAGAAAAGGCACAATGCCGACTTAAGTACAAGAAGACTAGCTCATCTTACTGTCTATGTTTTGAACCATTCCTGTGACACTAGTTATAGATTCCGATGCTTCACTTCAAGTTTACTGTATCGCTCTGACCTTCTTATTGACGATGAAACACAGAAATTGCATCGGAATTAAATACAAAAGGCACAATGCCGACTTAAGTACAAGAAGACTGACTCTTCCTACTGTCTACGTTTTAACCATTCCTGTGACACTAGTTATAGATTCCGATGCTTCACTTCAGTTTTACAGTATCCCTCTGACCCTCTTATTGACGATGAAACACAGAAATTGCATCGGAATGAAATAGAAAAAGCACAATGCCGACTTAAGTACAAGAGGACTGACTCTTCTTACGGTCTATGTTTTGAACCATTCCTGCAAAGAACTCGCTATAGATTCCGATGCTTCACTTCAGGTTTACTGCATCCCTTGGACCATCTTATTGACGACGAAACACAGAAATTGCATCGGAATTAAATATTAAAGGCACAATGCCGACTTACGTACAAGAAGACTGACCTTCCTATTGTCTATGATTTGAACCATTCCTGTGACACTAGTTATACATTCCGATACTTCACTTCAGGTGTATGGTATCCCTCTGACCCTCTTATTGACTATGAAACACAGAAATTGCATCGGAATTAAATAGAAAAGGCACAATGCCGACTTAAGTACAAGAAGACTGACTCATCTTACTGTCTATGTTTTGAACCATTCCTGTGACACTAGTTATAGATTCCGATGCTTCACTTCAAGTTTACTGTATCCCTTGGACCTTCTTATTGACGATGAAACACAGAAATTGCATCGGAATTAAATAGAAAAGGCACAATGCCGACTTAAGTACAAGAAGACTGACTCTTCTTGCTGTGTATGTTTTGAACCATTCCTGTGACACTAGTTATAGATTCCAATGCATCGCTTCAGGTTTACTCCATCCCTCTGACCTTCTTCTTGATGATGAAACACAGAAATTGCATCGGAATTAAATAGAAAAGGCACAATGCCGACTTAAGTACAAGGAAACTGACTCTTCTTACTGACTATGTTGTGAACATTTCCTGTGAGACCAGTTTTAGATTCCGATGCTTCACTATATGTTTACTGTATCCCTTGGACCTCCTGATAGACGATGAAACTCAGAAATTGCATCGGAATTAAATAGAAAAGGCAGAATGCCTACTTAACTACAAGAAGACTGACTCTTCCAACTGTCTATGTTTTAACCATTCCTGGGACACCAGTTATAGATTCCGATGCTTCACTTCAGGTCTACTGATTCCTCTGACCTACTTATTGACGACGAAACACAAAAACTGCATCGGAATTAAATGGAATCGGCACAATGCCGACTCAAATACAAGATGACTGGCTCTTCTTTCTCTCTATGTTTTGAACCTTTCCTGAGAGACCGGTTTTGATTTCGGTGCTTCACTTCAGGTTTACTGTATCCCTTGGACCTTCTTATTGACGACGAAACACAGATATTGCATCGGAATTAAATAGAAAAGGCACAATGCCGACTTAAGTACAAGAAGACTGACCCTTCTTACTGACTATGATTTGAACATTTCCTGTGAGACCAGTTGTCGATTCCGATGCTTCACTATGTGTTTACTGTATCCCTTGGACCTTCTTATTGACGATGAAACACAGAAATTGCATCGAAAGGATATACAAAAGGCACAATGCCGACTTAAGTTCAAGAAGACTGACTCTTCATACTGTCTATGTTTTGAACCATTCCTGTGACACTAGTTATAGATTCCGATGCTTCACTTCAGGTTTACTGTATCCCTTGGACCTTCTTATTGACGATGAAACATAGAAATTGCATCGAAATTAAATACAAAACCCACAATGCCGACTTAAGTACAAGAAGACTGACTCTTCTTGCTGTGTATGTTTTGAACCATTCCTGTGACACTAGTTATAGATTCCGATGCTTCACTTCAGGTTTACTGTATCCCTCTGACCTTCTTATAGACGATGAAACACATAAATTGCATCGGAATTAAATACAAAAGGCACAATGACGACTCAAGTACAAGAAGACTGACTCCTCCTACTGTCTATGTTTTGAACCATTCCTGTGACACAAGTTACACATTCCGATGCTTCACCTCTGGTTTACTGTATCCCTCTGACCTTCTTGTTGATGATGAAACACAGAAATTGCATCGGAATTAAATAGAAAAGGCACAATGCCGACTTAAGTGCAAGAAGACTGAGTTTCTTACTGTCTGTGATTTGAACCATTCCTGTGACACTAGTTATAGATTCCGATGCTTCAATTCAGGTGTACTGTATCCCTTGGACCTTCTTATTGACGATGAAACACAGAAATTGCATCGCGATTAAATACAAAAGGCACAATGCCGACTTAAGTACAAGAGGACTGACTCTTCTGACTGTCTATGTTTTGAACCATTCCTGTGACACTCGTTATAGATTCCGATGTTTCACTTCAGGTTTACTGCATCCCTTGGACCATCTTATTGACGACGAAACACAGAAATTGCATCGGAACTAAATAGGAAAGGCACAATGCCGACTTAAGTACAAGAAGACTGACCCTTCCTATTGTCTATGTTTTGAACCATTCCTGTGACACTAGTTATAGATTCCGATGCTTCACTTCAGTTTTACGGTATCCCTCTGACCCTCTTATTGACGATGAAACACAGAAATTGCATCGGAATTAAATACAAAAGGCACAATGCCGACTTAAGTACAAGAAGACTGACTCTTCTTGCTGTGTATGATTTGAACCATTCCTGTGACACTAGTTATAGATTCAGATGCTTCACTTCAGGTTTTCTGTATCCCTCTGATCTTCTTATTCACGATGAAACACAGAAATTGCATCGGAATTAAATACAAATGGCACAATGTCGACTACAGTACAAGAAGACAGACTCTTCTTATTGTCTATGTTTTGAACCTTTTCTATGACACTAGTTATAGATTCCGATGCTTCTCTTCAGGTTTACTGCATCCCTCTGATCTTCTTCTTGATGATGAAACACAGAAATAGCATCGGAATTAAATAGAAATGGCTCAATGCCAACTTAAGTATAAGAAGACTGACTCTTCCTACTGTCTATGTTTTGAACTATTCCTGTGACACTAGTTATAGATTCCGATGCTTCACTTCAGGTTTACTGTATCCCTCTGACCTTCTTATTGATGATGAAACACAGAAACTGCATCGGAATTAAATACAAAATGCACAATGCCGACTTAAGTACAAGAAGACTGACTCTTCTTACTGACTATGTTGTGAACATTTCCTGAGAGACCAGTTTTAGATTCCGATGCTTCACTATATGTTTACTGTATCCCTTGGACCTTCTTATTGACGATGAATTAACAGAAATTGCATCGGAATTAAATACAAAAGGCACAATGCCGACTTAAGTACAAGAAGACTGACACTTCCTACTGTCTACGTTTTAACAATTCCTGTGACACTAGTTATAGATTCCGATGCTTCACTTCAGTTTTACAGTATCCCTCTGACCCTCTTATTGACGATGAAACACAGAAATTGCATCGGAATTAAATAGAAAAAGCACAATGCCGAATTAAGTACAAGAATACTGACTCTTCTTACTGTCTATGTTTTGAACCATTCCTGTGACACTATTTATAGATGCCGATGCTTCACTTGAGGTTTACTGTATCCCTCTGACCTTCTTATTGACGATGAAACACAGAAATTGCATCGGAATTAAATACAAAAGGCACAATGCCGACTTACGTACAAGAAGACTGACTCATCTTATTGTCTATGTCTTGAACCATTCCTGTGACACTAGTTATAGATTCCGATGCTTCACTTCAGGTTTACTGTATCCCTCTAACCTTCTTATTGTCGATGAAACACAGAAATTGCATCGGAATTAAATAGAAAAGGCACAATGCCGACTTAAGTACAAGAAGACTAGCTCATCTTACTGTCTATGTTTTGAACCATTCCTGTGACACTAGTTATAGATTCCGATGCTTCACTTCAAGTTTACTGTATCCCTCTGACCTTCTTATTGACGATGAAACACAGAAATTGCATCGGAATTAAATACAAAAGGCACAATGCCGACTTAAGTACAAGAAGACTGACTCTTCCTACTGTCTACGTTTTAACCATTCCTGTGACACTAGTTATAGATTCCGATGCTTCACTTCAGTTTTACAGTATCCCTCTGACCCTCTTATTGACGATGAAACACAGAAATTGCATCGGAATGAAATAGAAAAAGCACAATGCCGACTTAAGTACAAGAGGACTGACTCTTCTTACGGTCTATGTTTTGAACCATTCCTGCAAAGAACTCGCTATAGATTCCGATGCTTCACTTCAGGTTTACTGCATCCCTTGGACCATCTTATTGACGACGAAACACAGAAATTGCATCGGAATTAAATATTAAAGGCACAATGCCGACTTACGTACAAGAAGACTGACCTTCCTATTGTCTATGATTTGAACCATTCCTGTGACACTAGTTATACATTCCGATACTTCACTTCAGGTGTATGGTATCCCTCTGACCCTCTTATTGACTATGAAACACAGAAATTGCATCGGAATTAAATAGAAAAGGCACAATGCCGACTTAAGTACAAGAAGACTGACTCATCTTACTGTCTATGTTTTGAACCATTCCTGTGACACTAGTTATAGATTCCGATGCTTCACTTCAAGTTTACTGTATCCCTTGGACCTTCTTATTGACGATGAAACACAGAAATTGCATCGGAATTAAATACAAAAGGCACAATGCCGACTTAAGTACAAGAAGACTGACTCTTCTTGCTGTGTATGTTTTGAACCATTCCTGTGACACTAGTTATAGATTCCAATGCATCGCTTCAGGTTTACTCCATCCCTCTGACCTTCTTCTTGATGATGAAACACAGAAATTGCATCGGAATTAAATAGAAAAGGCACAATGCCGACTTAAGTACAAGTTAACTGACTCTTCTTACTGACTATGTTGTGAACATTTCCTGTGAGACCAGTTTTAGATTCCGATGCTTCACTATATGTTTACTGTATCCCTTGGACCTCCTGATAGACGATGAAACTCAGAAATTGCATCGGAATTAAATAGAAAAGGCAGAATGCCTACTTAACTACAAGAAGACTGACTCTTCCAACTGTCTATGTTTTAACCATTCCTGGGACACCAGTTATAGATTCCGATGCTTCACTTCAGGTCTACTGATTCCTCTGACCTACTTATTGACGACGAAACACAAAAACTGCATCGGAATTAAATAGAAACGGCACAATGCCGACTCAAATACAAGATGACTGGCTCTTCTTTCTCTCTATGTTTTGAACCTTTCCTGAGAGACCGGTTTTGATTTCGGTGCTTCACTTCAGGTTTACTGTATCCCTTGGACCTTCTTATTGACGACGAAACACAGATATTGCATCGGAATTAAATAGAAAAGGCACAATGCCGACTTAAGTACAAGAAGACTGACCCTTCTTACTGACTATGATTTGAACATTTCCTGTGAGACCAGTTGTCGATTCCGATGCTTCACTATGTGTTTACTGTATCCCTTGGACCTTCTTATTGACGATGAAACACAGAAATTGCATCGAAAGGATATACAAAAGGCACAATGCCGACTTAAGTTCAAGAAGACTGACTCTTCATACTGTCTATGTTTTGAACCATTCCTGTGACACTAGTTATAGATTCCGATGCTTCACTTCAGGTTTACTGTATCCCTTGGACCTTCTTATTGACGATGAAACATAGAAATTGCATCGAAATTAAATACAAAACCCACAATGCCGACTTAAGTACAAGAAGACTGACTCTTCTTGCTGTGTATGTTTTGAACCATTCCTGTAACACTAGTTATAGATTACGATGCTTCACTTCAGATTTACTGTATCCCTCTGACCTTCTTATAGACGATGAAACACATAAATTGCATCGGAATTAAATACAAAAGGCACAATGACGACTCAAGTACAAGAAGACTGACTCTTCCTACTGTCTATGTTTTGAACCATTCCTGTGACACAAGTTACACATTCCGATGCTTCACCTCTGGTTTACTGTATCCCTCTGACCTTCTTGTTGATGATGAAACACAGAAATTGCATCGGAATTAAATAGAAAAGGCACAATGCCGACTTAAGTGCAAGAAGACTGAGTTTCTTACTGTCTGTGATTTGAACCATTCCTGTGACACTAGTTATAGATTCCGATGCTTCACTTCAGGTGTAGTGTATCCCTTGGACCTTCTTATTGACGATGAAACACAGAAATTGCAGCGCGATTAAATACAAAAGGCACAATGCCGACTTAAGTACAAGAGGACTGACTCTTCTTACTGTCTATGTTTTGAACCATTCCTGTGACACTCGTTATAGATTCCGATGTTTCACTTCAGGTTTACTGCATCCCTTGGACCATCTTATTGACGACGAAACACAGAAATTGCATCGGAACTAAATAGGAAAGGCACAATGCCGACTTAAGTACAAGAAGACTGACCCTTCCTATTGTCTATGTTTTGAACCATTCCTGTGACACTAGTTATAGATTCCGATGCTTCAATTCAGTTTTACGGTATCCCTCTGACCCTCTTATTGACGATGAAACACAGAAATTGCATCGGAATTAAATACAAAAGGCACAATGCCGACATAAGTACAAGAAGACTGACTCTTCTTGCTGTGTATGTTTTGAACCATTCCTGTGACACTATTTTTAGATGCCGATGCTTCACTTGAGGTTTACTGTATCCCTCTGACCTTCTTATTGACGATGAAACACAGAAATTGCATCGGAATTAAATACAAAAGGCACAATGCCGACTTACGTACAAGAAGACTGACTCATCTTATTGTCTATGTCTTGAACCATTCCTGTGACACTAGTTATAGATTCCGATGCTTCACTTCAGGTTTACTGTATCCCTCTAACCTTCTTATTGTCGATGAAACACAGAAATTGCATCGGAATTAAATACAAATGGCACAATGCCGACTTAAGTACAAGAGGACTGACTCTTCTCACGGTCTATGTTTTGAACCATTCCTGTAAAGAACTCGCTATAGATTCCGATGCTTCACTTCAGGTTTACTGCATCCCTTGGACCATCTTATTGACGACGAAACACAGAAATTGCATCGGAATTTAATATTAAAGGCACAATGCCGACTTACGTACAAGAAGACTGACCTTCCTATTGTCTATGATTTGAACCATTCCTGTGACACTAGTTATACATTCCGATACTTCACTTCAGATGTACGGTATCCCTCTGACCCTCTTATTGACGATGAAACACAGGAATTGCATCGGAATTAAATAGATAAGGCACAATGCCGACTTAAATACAAGAAGACTGACTCATCTTACTGTCTATGTTTTGAACCATTCCTGTGACACTAGTTATAGATTCCGATGCTTCACTTCAAGTTTACTGTATCCCTTGGACCTTCTTATTGACGATGAAATACAGAAATTGCATCGGAATTAAATACAAAAGGCACAATGCCGACATAAGTACAAGAAGACTGACTCTTCTTGCTGTGTATGATTTGAACCATTCCTGTGACACTAGTTATAGATTCCAATGCTTCGCTTCAGGTTTACTGCATCCCTCTGACCTTCTTCTTGATGATGAAACACAGAAATTGCATCGGAATTAAATAGAACAGGCACAATGCCGACTTAAGTACAAGGAGACTGACTCTTCTTACTGACTATGGTGTGAACATTTCCTGTGAGACCAGTTTTAGATTCCGATGCTTCACTATATGTTAACTGTATCCCTTGGACTTTCTGATTGACGATGAAACTCAGAAATTGCATCGGAATTAAATAGAAAAGGCAGAATGCCTACTTAAGTACAAGAAGACTGACTCTTCCAACTGTCTATGTTTTAACCATTCCTAGGACACCAGTTATAGATTCCGATGCTTCACTTCAGGTTTACTGATTCCTCTGACCTACTTATTGACGACGAAACACAAAAACTGCATCGGAATTAAATAGAAACGGCACAATGCCGACTCAAATACAAGATGACTGGCTCTTCTTTCTCTCTATGTTTTGAACCTTTCCTGAGAGACCGGTTTTGATTTCGGTGCTTCACTTCAGGTTTACTGTATCCCTTGGACCTTCTTATTGACGACGAAACACAGATATTGCATCGGAATTAAATAGAAAAGGCACAATGCCGACTTAAGTACAAGAAGACTGACCCTTCTTACTGACTATGATTTGAACATTTCCTGTGAGACCAGTTGTCGATTCCGATGCTTCACTATGTGTTTACTGTATCCCTTGGACCTTCTTATTGACGATGAAAAACAGAAATTGCATCGAAAGGATATACAAACGGCACAATGCCGACTTAAGTTCAAGAAGACTGACTCTTCTTACAGTCTATGTTTTGAACCATTCCTGTGACACTAGTTATAGATTCCGATGCTTCACTTCAGGTTTACCGTATCCCTTGGACCTTCTTATTGACGATGAAACATAGAAATTGCATCGAAATTAAATACAAAACCCACAATGCCGACTTAAGTACAAGAAGACTGACTCTTCTTGCTGTGTATGTTTTGAACCATTCCTGTGACACTAGTTATGGATTCCGATGCTTCACTTCAGGTTTACTATATCCCTCTGACCTTCTTATAGACGATGAAACACATAAATTGCATCGGAATTAAATACAAAAGGCACAATGCCGACTCAAGTACAAGAAGACTGACTCTTCCTACTGTCTATGTTTTGAACCATTCCTGTGACACTAGTTACACATTCCGATGCTTCACCTCTGGTTTACTGTATCCCTCTGACCTTCTTGTTGATGATGAAACACAGAAATTGCATCGGAATTAAATAGAAAAGGCACAATGCCGACTTAAGTACAAGAGACTGACTCTTCTTACTGTCTATGCTTTGAACCATTCCTGTGACGCTAGTTATAGATTCCGATGCATCACTTCAGGTTTACGGTATACCTCTGACCCTCTTACTTACGATGAAACACAGACAGTGCATCGGAATTAAATAGAAAAGGCACAATGCCGACTTAAGCACAAGAAGACTGACTCTTAATACTGTCTATGCTTTGAACCATTCCTGTGGCACTAGTTATAGATTCCGATGCTTCACTTCAGGTTTACTGTATCCCTCTGACCATCTTATTGACGATGGAACACAGAAATTGCATCGGAATTAAATACAAATGGCACAATGTCGACATAAGTACAAGAAGACAGACTCTTCTTACTGTCTATGTTTGAAGCTTTTCTGTGACACTAGTTGTAGATTCCGATGCTTCACTTCAGGTTTACTGCATCCCTCTGACCTTCTTCTTGATGATGAAACACAGAAATTGTATCGGAATTAAATAGAAAAGGCACAATGCCGACTTAAGTACAAGAAGACTGACTCTTCCTACTGTCTATGTTTTGAACCATTCCTGTGACACTAGTTATAGATTCCGATGCTTCACTTCAGGTTTACTGGATCCCTCTGACCTTCTTATTGATGATGAAACACAGAAATTGCAACGGAATTAAATACAAAAGGCACAATCCCGACTCAAATACAAGATGATTGGCTCTTCTTACTCTCTATGTTTTGAAACTTTCCTGAGAGACCGGTTTTAGATTCCGGTGCTTCACTTCATGTTTGCTGTATCCTTTGGACCTTCTTATTGACGACGAAACACAGATATTGCATCGGAATTAAATAGAAACGGCACAATGCTGACTTAAGTACAAGAAGACTGACTCTTCTTACTGACTATGATTTGAACATTTCCTGTGAGACCAGTTTTAGATTCCCATGCTTCACTATGTGTTTAGTGTATCCCTTGGACCTTCTTATTGACGATGAAACACAGAAATGGCATCGAAAGTAAATACAAAAGGCACAATGCCGACTTAAGTACAAGAAGTCTGCCTCTTCTTACTGTCTATGCTTTGAACCATTCCTGTGACACTAGTTATAGATTCCGATGCTTCACTTCAGATTTACTGTATCCCTTGGACCTTCTTATTGACGATGAAACACAAAAATTGCATCTGAACTAAATACAAAAGGCACAATGCCGACTTAAGTACAAGAAGACTGACTCTTCTTGCTGTGTATGTTTTGAACCATTCCTGTGAAACTAGTTATAGATTCCGATGCTTCACTTCAGGTTTACTGTATCCCTCTGGCCTTCTTATTGACGATGAAACACATAAATTGCATAGGAATTAAATACAAAAAAACAATGCCGACTCAAGTACAAGAAGACTGACTCTTCTTGCTGTGTATGATTTGAACCATTCCTGTGAAACTAGTTATAGATTCCGATGCTTCACTTCAGGTTTACTGTATCCCTCTGACCTTCTTATTGTCGATGAAACACTGAAATTGCAGCGGAAATAAATACAAAAGGCACAATGCCGACTTAAGTACAAGAGGACTGACTCTACTTACATACTATGTTTTGAACCATTCCTGTGACACTAGTTATAGATTCCGATGCTTCACTTCAGGTTTACTGCATCCCTTGGACCTACTTGTTGACAACGAAACACAGAAATTGCACCGGAATTAAATAGGAAAGGCACAATGCTGACTTAAGTAAAAGAAGACTGACCCTCCCTGTTGTCTATGTTTCGAACCATTCCTGTGACACTAGTTATAGTCTCCGATGCTTCACTTCAGGTTTACTGTATCCCTCTGACCCTCTTATTGACGATGAAACACAGAAATTGCTTTGGAATTAAATAGAAAAGGCACAATGCCGACTTAAGTGCAAGAGGACTGACTCTTCTTACTGTCTATGTTTTTAACCATTCCCGTGACACTAGTTATAGATTCCGATGCTTCACTTGAGGTTTACTGTATCCCTTGGACCTTCTAATTGACGACGAAACACAGAAATTGCATCGGAATTAAACAGAAATGGCACAATGCCGATTTAAGTGCAAGAAGACTGACTCTTCCTACTGTCTATGCTTTGAACCATTCCTGTGACACTAGTTATACATTCTGATGCTTCACTTGAGGTTTCCTGTATCCCTCTGACCTTCTTATTGACGATGAAACACAGAAATTGCCTCGGAATTAAATACAAAAGGCACAATGTCGACTTAAGTACAAGAGGACAGACTCTTCTTACTGTCATTGTTTTGAACCCTTTCTGTGACACTAGTTAGAGATTCCGATGCTTCACTTCAGGTTTACTGATTCCCTCTGACGTTCTTATTGACGATGAAACACAGAAACTGCATCGGAATTAAATACAAAAGGCACAATGCCGACTCAAATACAAGATGACTGGCTCTTCTTACACTCTATGTTTTGAACCTTTCCTGAGAGACCAGTTATAGAATCCGGTGCTTCACTTCAGGTTTACTGTATCCCTTGGACCTTCTTATTGACGACGAAACACAGAGATTGCATCGGAATTAAATAGAAAGGGCACAATGCGGACTTAAATACATGAAGACTGACTCTTCTTCCTGACTATGATTTGAACATTTCCTGTGAGACCAGTTTTAGATTCCGATGCATCACTATGTTATTTCTGTATCCCTTGGACCTTCTTATTGAAGATGAAAGACAGAAATTGCATCGAAATTAAATACAGAAGGCACAATGCCGACTTAAGTACAAGAAGACAGACTCTTCTTACTGTCTACGTTTTGAACCATTCCTGTGACACTAGTTATAGATTCCGATGCTTCACTTCAGGTTTACTGTATCCCTTGGACCTTGTTATTGACGATGAAACACAGAAATTGCATCGGAATTAAATACAAAAGGCACAATGCCGACTTAAGTACAAGATAACTGATTCTTCCGACTGTCTGTGTTTTGAAACATTCCTGTGACACTAGTTATAGATTCCGATGCATCACTTCAGGTTTACTGTATCCCTTGGACCTTCTTATTGACGATGAAACACAGAAATTGCATAAGAAGTAAATACAAAAGGCACAATGCCGACTTAACTACAAGATGACTGACTCTTCTTGCTGTGTATGATTTGAACCATTCCTGTGACACTAGGTATAGATTCCGATGCTTCACTTCAGTTTTACTGCATCCGTTGGACCTTCTTATTGACGACGAAACACAGAAATTGCATCGGATTTAAATAGAAAAGGCACAATGCCGACTTAAGTACAAGGATACTGAGTTATCCGTGTCTATGTTTTGAACCATTCCTGTGGCACTAGATATAGATTCCGATGCTTCACTTCAGGTTTACGGTATCCCTTGGACCTTCTTATTGACGACGAAACACATAAATTGCATCGGAATTAAATAGAAAAGGCACAATGCCGACTTAAGTACAAGAAAAATGACTCTTCCAACTGTCTATGTTTTGAACCATTCCTGTGATACTAGTTATAGATTTCGATGCTTCACTTTGGGTTTACAGCATCCCTCTGACCTTCTTCTTCATGATGAAACTCACAAATTGCATCGGAATTAAATAGAAAAGGCACAATGCCGACTTAAGTACAAGGAGACTGACTCTTCCTACTGTCTATGTTTTGAACCATTCCTGTGACCATAGTTATAGATTCCGATGCTTCACTTCAGGTTTACTGTATCCCTCTGACCTTCTTATTGATGATGAAACACAGAAATTGCATCGGAATTAAATGCAAAAGGCATAATGCTGACTTAAGTACAAGAAGACTGACTCTTCTTTCTGACTATGATGTGAACATTTCCTGTGAGACCAGTTTCAGATTCCGATGCTTCACCACATGTTTATTGTATCACTTGGACCTTCTTATGGACGATGAAACACAGAAATTGCATCGGAATTAAATACAAAAGGCACAACGCCGACTTAAGTACAAGAAGACTGACTCTTCTTCCTGTCTATGCTTTGAACCATTGCTGTGACACTAGTTATATATTCCGATGCTTTAGTTCAGCTTTACTGTATCCCTTGGTCTTTCTTATCGACGATGAAACACAGAAATTGCATCGGAATTAAATACAAAAGGCGCAATGCCGACTTAAGTACAAGAAGACTGACTCTTCTTACTGTCTATGTTTTGAACAATTCCTGTGACACTTGTTATAGGTTCCGATGCTTCGGTTCAGGTTTACTGTATCCCTTGGACCTTCTTATCGACGATGAAACACAGAGATTGCATCGGAATTAAATACAAGAGGCACAATGCCGACATAACTACAAGAAGACTGACTCTTCTTACTGTCTATGATTTGAACCATTCCTGTGTCCTTAGTTATAGATTCCGATGCTACATTTTAGGTTTACTGTATCCCTTGGACCTTCTCATTGCCGACGAAACACAGAAATTGCATCGGAATTAAATAGAAAAGGCACAATGCCGACTTAAGTACAACAAGACTGACTCTCGCTTCTGTCTATGTTGTGAACCATTCCCGTGACACTAGTTATAGATTCCGATGCTTCACTTCAGGTTTACTGTATCCCTCTGACCATCTTATTGACGATGAAACACAGATATTGCATCGGAATTAAATAGAAAAGGCACAATGCCGACTTAAGTACAAGAGACTGACTCTTCTTACTGTCTATGCTTTGAACCATTCCTGTGACGCTAGTTATAGATTCCGATGCTTCACTTCAGGTTTACGGTATCCCTCTGACCGTCTTATTGATGATGGAACACAGAAATTGCAACGGAATTAAATACAAAAGGCACAATGCCGACTCAAATACAAGATGATTGGCTCTTCTTACTCTCTATGATTTGAAACTTTCCTGAGAGACCGGTTTTAGATTCAGGTGCTTCACTTCAGGTTTGCTGTATCCCTTGGACCTTCTTATTCACGACGAAACACAGATATTGCATCGGAATTAAATAGAAAAGGCACAATGCCGACTTAAGTACAAGAAGACTGACTCTTCTTACTGACTATGGTTGGAACATTTTCTGTGAGACCAGTTTTAGATTCCCATGCTTCACTATGTGTTTAGTGTATCCCTTGGACCTTCTTATTGACGATGAAAGACGGAAATGGCATCGAAAATAATACAAAAGGCACAATGCCGACGTAAGTACAAGAAGTTTGACTCTTCTTACTGTCTATGCTTTGAACCATTCCTGTGACACTAGTTATAGATTCCAATGCTTCACTTCAGGTTTACTGCATCCCTTGGACCTACTTATTGACAACGAAACACAGAAATTGCACCGGAATTAAATAGGAAAAGCACAATGCCCACTTAAGTAAAAGAAGACTGACCCTCCCTGTTGCCTATGTTTTGAACCATTCCTGTGACACTAGTTATAGTCTCCGATGCTTCACTTCAGGTTTACTGTATCCCTCTGACCCTCTTATTGACGATGAAACACAGAAATTGCATTGGAATTAAATAGAAAAGGCACAATGCCGACTTAAGTGCAAGAAGACTGACTCTTCCTACTGTCTATGTTTTGAACATTTCCTGTGAGACCAGTTTTAGGTTCCGATACTTCACTATATGTTTACTGTATCCCTTGGACCTTCTTAGTGACGACGAAACACAGAAATTGCATCGGAATTAAAGAGAAAAAGCATAATGCTGACTTAAGTTCAAGAAGATTAATTTCTACCCACTCTCTATGTTTTGAACCATTCCTGTGACACTAGTTATATATTCCTATGCTTCACTTCAGGTTGCTGTATCCCTTGGACCTTCTAATTGACGACGAAACACAGAAATTGCATCGGAATTAAACAGAAATGGCACAATGCCGATTTAAGTGCAAGAAGACTGACTCTTCCTACTGTCTATGCTTTGAACCATTCCTGTGACACTAGTTATAGATTCTGATGCTTCACTTGAGGTTTCCTGTATCCCTCTGACCCTCTTATTGACGATGAAACACAGAAATTGCCTCGGAATTAAATACAAAAGGCACAATGTCGACTTAAGTACAAGAGGACTGACTCTTCTTACTGTCAGTGTTTTGAACCCTTTCTGTGACACTAGTTAGAGATTCCGATGCTTCACTTCAGGTTTACAGCATCCCTCTGACCTTCTTCTTCATGATGAAACACAGAAATTGCATCGGAATTAAATAGAAAAGGCACAATGCCGACTTAAGTACAAGAAGACTGACTCTTCCTACTGTCTATGTTTTAACCATTCCTATGACACTAGTTACAGATTCCGATGCTTCACTTCAGGTTTACTGATTCCCTCTGACGTTCTTATTGACGATGAAACACAGAAACTGCATCGGAATTAAATACAAAAGGCACAATGCCGACTCAAATACAAGATGACTGGCTCATCTTACACTCTATGTTTTGAACCTTTCCTGAGAGACCGGTTATCGAATCCGGTGCTTCACTTCAGGTTTACTGTATCCCTTGGACCTTCTTATTGACGACGAAACACAGAGATTGCATCGGAATTAAATAGAAAGGGCACAATGCGGACTTAAATACATGAAGACTGACTCTTCTTACTGACTATGATTTGAACATTTCCTGTGAGACCAGTTTTAGATTCCGATGCTTCACTATGTTTTTTCTGTATCCCTTGGACATTCTTATTGAAGATGAAAGACAGAAATTGCATCGAAATTAAATACAGAAGGCACAATGCCGACTTAAGCAAAAGAAGACAGACTCTTCTTACTGTCTATGTTTTGAACCATTCCTGTGACACTAGTTATAGATTCCGATGCTTCACTTCAGGTTTACTGTATCCCTTGGACCTTCTTGTTGACGATAAAACACAGAAATTACATCGGAATTATATACAAAAGGCGCAATGCCGACTTAAGTTCAAGAAGACTGACTCTTCCTACTGTCTATGTTTCGAACAATTCCCGTGACACTAGTTATGGATTCCGATGCATCACTTCAGGTATACTGTATCCGCTGGACGTTCTTATTGACGATGAAACACAGAAATTGCATCGGAATTAAATAATAAGGACACAATGCGAATTAAGTACAAGAAGACTGACTCTTCTTGCTGTGTATGTTTTGAACCATTCCTGTTACACTAGTTATAGATTCCGATGCTTCACTTCAGGTTTACTGTATCCCTCTGACCTTCTTATTGACGACGAAACACAGAAATAGCATCGGAATTATACAGAAATGGCACAATGCCGACTTAAGTACAAGAAGACTGACTCTTCTTACTGTCTATGCTTT
Source organism: Schistocerca serialis cubense (assembly GCF_023864345.2). Taxonomy (NCBI): domain Eukaryota; kingdom Metazoa; phylum Arthropoda; class Insecta; order Orthoptera; family Acrididae; genus Schistocerca; species Schistocerca serialis. Next base: position 973,825,763 of record NC_064641.1, on the reverse strand, counting down.
GAACCATTCCTGTGACACTAGTTATAGATTCCGATGCTTCACTTCAGGTTCACTGTATCCCTCTGACCTTCTTATTGACGATGAAACACAGAAATTGCATCGGAATTAAATACAAAAGGCACAATGTCGACTTAAGTACAAGAGGACAGACTCTTCTTACTGTCTATGTTTGAACCCTTTCTGTGACACTAGTTATAGATTCCGATGCATCAATTCAGGTTTACTGTATCCCTCTGACCTTCTTATTGATGATGAAACACAGAAATTGCATCGGAATTAAATGCAAAAGGCATAATGCTGACTTAAGTACAAGAAGACTGACTCTTCTTTCTGACTATGATGTGAACAATTCCTGTGAGACCAGTTTCAGATTCCGATGCTTCACCATATGTTTATTGTATCACTTGGACCTTCTTATGGACGATGAAACACAGAAATTGCATCGGAATTAAATACAAAAGGCACAACGCCGACTTAAGTACAAGAAGACTGACTCTTCTTACTGTCTATGCTTTGAACCATTCCTGTGACACTAGTTATATATTCCGATGCTTCAGTTCAGGTTTACTGTATCCCTTGGACTTTCTTATCGACGATGAAACACAGAAATTGCATCGGAATTAAATACAAAAGGCACAATGCCGACTTAAGTACAAGAAGACTGACTCTTCTTACTGTCTATGTTTTGAACAATTCCTGTGACACTAGTTATAGATTCCGATGCTTCGGTTCATGTTTACTGTATCCCTTGGACCTTCATATCGACGATGAAACACAGAAATTGCATCGGAATTAAAAACAAGAGGCACAATGCCGACATAAGTACAAGAAGAGTGACTCTTCTTACTGTCTATGATTTGAACCATTCCTGTGTCCTTAGTTATAGATTCCGATGCTTCATTTTAGGTTTCCTGTATCCCTTGGACCTTCTCATTGACGATGAAACACAGAAATTGCATTGGAATTAAATAGAAAATGCACAATGCCGACTCAGGTACAAGAAGACTGACTCTTCTTACTGTGTATGCTTTGAACCATTCCTGAGACACTAGTTATAGATTCCGGTGTTTCACTTCAGGTTTACCGTATATCTTGGACCTTCTTATTGACGACGAAACACAGAATGTGCATCGGAATTAAATAGAAAAGGCACAATGCCGACTTAAGTACAAGAAGACTGACTCTTCTTACTGTCTCTGTTTTGAACCATTCCGGTGACACTAGTTATAGTTCCCGATGCTTCACTTCAGGTTTACTGTATCAGTTGGACCTTCTTATTGACGATGAAACACAGAAATTGCATCTGAATTAAATAAAAAAGGCACAATGCCGGCTTAAGTACAAGACGACTGACTCTTCTTATTGTCTATGTTTTGAACAATTCCTGTGACACTAGTTATAGTTTCCGATGCTTCACTTCAGGTTTACTGTATCCCTTGGACCTTCTTATCGACGATGAAACACAGAAATTGCATCGGAATTAAATACAAGAGGCTCAATGCCGACTTAAGTACAAGAAGACTGTCTCTTTTTACTGTCTACGTTTTGAACCATTCCTGTGACACCTGTTATAGATTCCGATACTTCATTTTAAGTTTACTGTATCCCTTGGAACTTCTTATTGACGACGAAACACAGAAAATCAATCGGAATTAAATAGAAAAGGCACAATGCCGACTTATGTACAAGAAGACTGACTCTTCTTACTGTCTATTCTTTGAACCATTCCTGTGACACTAGTTGTAGATTCCGATGCTTCACTTCAGGTTTACTGTATCCCTCTGACCTTCTTATTGACGACGAAACACAGAAATAGCATCGGAATTAAACAGAAATGGCACAATGCCGACTTAAGTACAAGAAGACTGACTCTTCTTACTGTCTATGCTTTGAACCATTCCTGTGACACTAGTTATAGATTCCGATGCTTCACTTCAGGTTTACTGTATCCCTCTGACCTTCTTATTGACGATGAAACACAGAAATTGCATCGGAATTAAATACAAAAGGCACAATGTCGACTTAAGTACAAGAGGACAGACTCTTCTTACTGTCTATGTTTGAACCCTTTCTGTGACACTAGTTATAGATTCCGATGCATCAATTCAGGTTTACTGTATCCCTCTGACCTTCTTATTGATGATGAAACACAGAAATTGCATCGGAATTAAATGCAAAAGGCATAATGCTAACTTAAGTACAAGAAGACTGACTCTTCTTTCTGACTATGATGTGAACATTTCCTGTGAGACCAGTTTCAGATTCCGATGCTTCACCATATGTTTATTGTATCACTTGGACCTTCTTATGGACGATGAATCACAGAAATTGCATTGGAATTAAATACAAAAGGCACAACGCCAACTTAAGTACAAGAAGACTGACTCTTCTTACTGTCTATGATTTGAACCATTCCTGTGACACTAGTTATATATTCCGATGCTTCAGTTCAGGTTTACTGTATCCCTTGGACTTTCTTATCGACGATGAAACACATAAATTGCATCGGTATTAAATACAAAAGGCACAATGCCGACTAAGGTACAAGAAGACTGACTCTTCTTACTGTCTATGTTTTGAACAATTCCTGTGACACTAGTTATAGATTCCGATGCTTCGGTTCAGGTTTACTGTATCCCTTGGACCTTCTTATCGACGATGAAACACAGAAATTGCATCGGAATTAAAAACAAGAGGCACAATGCCGACATAAGTACAAGAAGACTGACTCTTCTTACTGTCTATGATTTGAACCCTTCCTGTGTCCTTAGTTATAGATTCCGATGCTTCATTTTAGGTTTACTGTATCCCTTGGACCTTCTCATTGACGATGAAACACAGAAATTGCATTGGAATTAAATAGAAAAGGCACAATGCATACTCAGGTACAAGAAGACTGACTGTTCTTACTGTGTATGCTTTGAACCATTCCTGAGACACTAGTTATAGATTCCGGTGTTTCACTTCAGGTTTACCGTATATCTTGGACCTTCTTATTGACGACGAAACACAGAATGTGCATCGGAATTAAATAGAAAAGGCACAATGCCGACTTAAGTACAAGAAGACTGACTCTTCTTACTGTCTCTGTTTTGAACCGTTCCGGTGACACTAGTTATAGATCCCGATGCTTCACTTCAGGTTTACTGTATCAGTTGGACCTTCTTATTGACGATGAAACACAGAAATTGCATCTGAATTAAATAAAAAAGGCACAATGCCGACTTAAGTACAAGACGACTGACTCTTCTTATTGTCTATGTTTTGAACAATTCCTGTGACACTAGTTATAGTTTACGATGCTTCACTTCAGGTTTACTGTATCCCTTGGACCTTCTTATCGACGATGAAACACAGAAATTGCATCGGAATTAAATACAAGAGGCTCAATGCCGACTTAAGTACAAGAAGACTGTCTCTTTTTACTGTCTACGTTTTGAACCATTCCTGTGACACCTGTTATAGATTCCGATACTTCATTTTAAGTTTACTGTATCCCTTGGACCTTCTTATTGACGACGAAACACAGAAAATCAATCGGAATTAAATAGAAAAGGCACAATGCCGACTTAAGTACAAGAAGACTGACTCTTCCTACTGTCTACGTTTTAACCATTCCTGCGACACTAGTTATAGATTCCGATGCTTCACTTCAGGTTTACTGATTCCCTCTGATCTTCATATTGACGATGAAACACAGAATCTGCATCGGAACGAAATACAAAAGGCACAATGCCGACTCAAATACAACATGAATGGCTCTTCTTACTCTCTATGTTTTGAACCTTTCCTGAGAGACCGGTTTTAGATTCCGGTGCATCACTTCAGGTTTACTGTATCCCTTGGACCTTCTTACTGACGACGAAACAGAGAAATTGCATCGGAATTAAATAGAAGAGGCAGAATGCCGACTTAAGTACAAGAAGACTGACTCTTCTTACTGACTATGATTTGAACATTTCCTGTGAGACCAGTTTTAGATTCCGATGCTTCACTATGTGTTTACTGTATCCCTTGGACCTTCTTATTGACGATGATACACAGAAATTGCATCGAAATTAAATACAAAAGACACAATGCCGACATATGTACAAGAAGATTGACTCTTCTTACTGTCTATGTTTTGAACCATTCCTGTGACACTAGTTATAGATTCCGATGCTTCACTTCAGGTTTACTGTATCCCTTGGACCTTCTTATTGATGATGAAACACAGAAATTGCATCGGAATTAAATACAAAAGGCACAAAGCCGAATTAAGTACAAGAAGATTGACTCTTCCTAGTGTCTATTTTTGAACCGTTCCTGTGACACTAGTTATAGATTCCGATGCTTCACTTCAGGTCTACTCTATCCCTCTGACATTCTTATTGTCGATGAAACACCGAAATTGCATCAGAAGTAAATACAAAGGGCACAATGCCGACTTAAGTACAAGAGGACCGGTTCTTCTTACAGGCTATGTTTTGAACCATCCCTGTAACACTAGGTATAGTTTCCGATGCTTCACTTCAGGTTTACTGTATCCCTCTGACGTTCGTATTGACTATGAAACACAGAAATTGCATCGGAAATAAATTCAAAAGGCACAAGGCCGACTTAAGCACAAAAAGACTGACTCTTCTTACTGTCTATGTTTTGAACCATTCCTGTGACACTAGTTATATATTCTGATGCTTCACATCAGGTTTACTGTATCCCTTGGACCTTGTTATTGACGATGAAACACAGAAATTGCATCGGAATTAAATACAAAAGGCACAATGCCGACTTAAGTACAAGATAACTGATTCTTCCGACTGTCTGTGCTTTGAACCATTCCTGTGACACTAGTTATAGATTCCGATGCATCACTTCAGGTTTAGTGTATCCCTTGGGCCTTCTTATTGACGATGAAACACAGAAATTGCATCAGAAGTAAATACAAAGGGCACAATGCCGACTTAACTACAAGAAGACTGACTCTTCTTGTTGTGTATGTTTTGAACCATTCCTGTGACACTAGTTATAGATTCCGATGCTTCACCTCAGGTTTACTGCATCCGTTGGACCTTCTTATTGACGACGAAACACAGAAATTGAATCGGAATTCAATAGAAAAGGCACAATGCCAACTTAAGTACAAGAAGACTGACTCTTCCTACTGTCTATGATTTGAACCATTCCTGTGACTCAAGTTATAGTTTCCGATGCTTCACTTCACGTTTACTGTATCCCTATGAACCACTTATTGACGATGAAACACAGAAATTGCATCGGAATTAAATACAAAAGGCACAATGCCGACTTAAATACAAGAAGACTGACTCTTCGTACTGTCTGTGTTTTGAACCTTTTCTGTGACACTAGTTATAGATTCCGATGCTTCACTTCAGGTTTACTGTATCCCTTCGACAGTCTTATTGACGACGAAACACAGAAATTGCATCGGAATTAAATACAAAAGGCACAATGCCGACTTAAGTACAACGAGACTGAGTTATCCGTGTCTATGTTTTGCACCATTCCTGTGGCACTAGATATAGATTCCGATGCTTCACTTCAGGTTTACGGTATCCCTTGGACCTTCTTATTGACGACGAAACACAGAAATTGCATCGGAATTAAATAGAAAAGGCACAATGCCGACTTAAGTACAAGAAAAATGACTCTTCCAACTGCCTATGTTTTGAACCATTCCTGTGATACTAGTTATAGAATTTGATGCTTCACTTTAGGTTTACTGTATCCCTCTGACACTCTTATTCACGATGAAACACAGAAAATGCATCGGAATTAAATACAAAAGGCACAATGCCGACTTAAGTACAAGAAGACTGACTCTTCTTACTGTCTATGATTTGAACCATTCCTGTGACCCTAGTTATAGATTGCGATGCTTCACTTCTGGTTTACTGTATCCCTTGGACCTAGTTATTGACGATGAAGCACACAAATTGCATCGGACTTAGATACAAAATGCACAATGCCGACTTAAGTACAAGGAGACTGAGTTATCCGTGTCTATGTTTTGAACCATACCTGTGGCACTAGATATAGATTCCGATGCTTCACTTCAGGTTTACGGTATCCCTTGGACCTTCTTATTGACGACGAAACACAGAAATAGCATGGGAATTAAGTAGAAAAGGAACAATGCTGACTTAAGTATAAGAAGACTGACTCTTCTTACTGACTGTGATTTGAACATTTCCTGTGAGACCAGTTTTAGATTCTGATGCTTCACTATATGTTTACTGTATCCCTTGGCCCTTCTTATTGACGATGAAACACAGAATTGCATCGGAAATAAATACAAAAGGCACAAGGCCGACTTAAGCACAAGAAGACTGACTCTTCTTACTTTCTATGTTTTGAACCATTCCTGTGACACTAGTTATAGATTCCGATGCTTCACTTCAGGTTTACTGTATCCCTTGGACCTTGTTATTGACGATGAAACACAGAAGTTGCATCGTAATTAAATAGAAAAGGCACAATGCCGACTCAAATACAAGATGACTGGCTCTTCTTACTCTCTATGTTTTGAACCTTTCCTGTGAGACCGGTTTTAGATTCCGATGCTTCACTTCAGGTTTAATGTATCCCGTGGACCTTCTTATTGACAACGAAACACAGAAATTGCATGGGAATTAAGTAGAAAATGCACAATGCTGACTTAAGTATGAGAAGACTGACTCTTCTTACTGACTGTGATTTGAACATTTCCTGAGAAACCAGTTTTAGATTCCGATGCTTCACTATATGTTTACTGTATCCCTTGGACCTTTTTATTGACGATGAAACACAGAATTGCATCGGAAATAAATTCAAAAGGCACAATGCCGACTTAAGTACAAGAAGGCTGACTCTTCTTACTGTCTATGATTTGAACCATTCCTGTGACCCTAGTTATAGATTCCGATGCTTAACTTCTGGTTTACTGTATCCCTTGGACCTAGTTATTGACGATGAAGCACACAAATTGCATCGGACTTAGATACAAAATGCACAATGCCGACTTAAGTACAAGAAGACTGACTCCTCTTACTGACTATGTTGTGAACATTTCCTGTGAGACCTGTTTTAGATTCCGATGCTTCACTATATGTTTACTGTATCCCGTGGACCTTCTTATTGACGACGAAACACAGAAATAGCATGGGAATTAAGTAGAAAAGGAACAATGCTGACTTAAGTGTAAGAAGACTGACTCTTCTTACTGACTGTGATTTGAACATTTCCTGTGAGACCAGTTTTAGATTCTGATGCTTCACTATATGTTTACTGTATCCCTTGGACCTTCTTATTGACGATGAAACACAGAAATTGCATCGGGATAATATACAAAAGGCATAATGCCGACTTAAGTACAAGTACACTGACTCTTCTTCCTGTCTATGTTTTGAACCATTCCTGTGACACTAGTTATAGATTCTGATGCTTCACTTCAGTTTTACTGTTTCCCTCTGACCTTCTTATTGACATTGAAACACAGAAATTGCATCGGAAATAAATAGAAAAGGCACAATGCCGACTTAAGTAAAAGAAGACTGACTCTTCCTACTGTCTAATTTGTGAACCATCCCTATGACACTAGTTAGAGATTCCGAAGCTTCACTTCAGGTTTACTGTATCTCTCTGACCTTCTTATTGACGATGAAAGACAGAAATTGCATCGGAATTAAATAGAATAGGCACAATGCCGACATAAGTACAAGAAGACTGGCTCTTCTTACTACCTATGTTTTGAACCATTCCTGTGACACTAGTTATAGAGTCCGATGCTTACTTCAGGTTTACTGTATCCCTTGGACATTCTTATTGACGATGAAAAACAGAAATTGCTTCAGAATTAAATACAAAAGCCACAATGCCGACTGAAGTACTAGAAGACTGGCTCTTCTTACTACCTATGTTTTGAACCATTCCTGTGACACTAGTTATAGATTCCGATGCTTCACTTCAGGATTACTATATCCCTTGGACCTACTTATTGACGACGAAACACAGAAATTGCATCGGTATTAAATAGAAAAGGCACAATGCCGACTTAAGTACAAGAAGACTGACTCTTCCAACTGTCTATGTTTTGAACCATTCCTGTGACACTAGTTATAGATTCCGATGCTTCACTTCAGGTTTACTGTATCCCTTGGACCTTGTTATTGACGATGAAACACAGAAATTGCATCGGAATTAAATACAAAAGGCACAATGCCGACTTAAGTACAAGAAAACTGATTCTTCAGACTGTCTGTGTTATGAAACATTCCTGTGACACTAGTTATAGATTCCGATGCATCACTTCAGGTTTACTGTATCCCTTGGACCTTCTTATTGACGATGAAACACAGAAATTGCATAAGAAGTAAATACAAAAGGCACAATGCCGACTTAACTACAAGAAGACTGACTCTTCTTGCTGTGTATGATTTGAACCATTCCTGTGACACTAGGTAAAGATTCCGATGCTTCACTTCAGTTTTACTGCATCCGTTGGACCTTCTTATTGACGACGAAACACAGAAATTGCATCGGAATTAAATAGAAAAGACACAATGCCGACTTAAGTACAAGAAAAATGACTCTTCCAACTGTCTATGTTTTGAACCATTCCTGTGATACTAGTTATAGATTTCGATGCTTCACTTTGGGTTTACTGTATCCCTATGACACTCTTATTCACGATGAAACACAGAAAATGCATCGGAATTAAATACAAAAGGCACAATGCCTACTTAAGTACAAGAAGACTGACTCTTCTTACTGTCTATGATTTGAACCATTCCTGTGACCCTAGTTATAGATTTCGATGCTTCACTTCAGGTTTACTGTATCCCTTGGACCTAGTTATTGACGATGAAGCACACAAATTGCATCGGACTTAGATACAAAATGCACAATGCCGACTTAAGTACAAGAAGACTGACTCCTCTTACTGACTATGTTGTGAACATTTCCTGTGAGACCTGTTTTAGATTCCGATGCTTCACTATATGTTTACTGTATCCCGTGGACCTTCTTATTGACGACGAAACACAGAAATAGCATGGGAATTAAGTAGAAAAGGAACAATGCTGACTTAAGTATAAGAAGACTGACTCTTCTTACTGACTGTGATTTGAACATTTCCTGTGAGACCAGTTTTAGATTCTGATGCTTCACTATATGTTTTACCGTATCCCTTGGACCTTCTTATTGACGATGAAACACAGAATTGAATCGAAAATAAATACAAAAGGCACAAGGCCGACTTAAGCACAAGAAGACTGACTCTTCTTACTGTCTATGTTTTGAACCATTCCTGTGACACTAGTTATAGATTCCGATGCTTCACTTAAGGTTTACTGTATCCCTTGGACCTTGTTATTGACGATGAAACACAGAAATTGCATCGGAATTAAATAGAAAAGGCACAATGCCGACTTAAGTACAAGTAGACTGACTCTTCTTACTGACTATAATGTGAACATTTCCTGTGAGACCAGTTTTAGATTCCGATGCTTCACTATATGTTTACTGTATCCCTCGGACCTTCTGATTGACCATGAAACACAGAATTGCATCGAAAATAAATACAAAAGGCACAAGGCCGACTTAAGCACAAGAAGACTGACTCTTCTTACTGTCTATGTTTTGAACCATTCATGTGACACTAGTTATTGATTACGGTGCTTCTCTTCAGGTTTACTGTATCCGTTCGACCTTCTTATTGACGAGGAAACACAGAAATTGCATCGGAATTAAATACAAAAGGCACAATGCCGACTTAAGTACTAGAAAACTGATTCTTCCGACTGTCTATGTTTTGAACCATTCCTGTGACACTAGTTATAGATTCCGATTCATCACTTCAGGTTTACTGTACCCCTTGGACCTTCATATTGACGATGAAACACAGAAATTGCATCAGAAGTAAATACAAAAAGGGCACAATGCCGACTTAACTACAAGAAGACTGACTCTTCTAGCTGTGTATGTTTTGAACCATTCCTGTGACACTAGTTATAGATTCCGAAGCTTCACTTCAGGTTTACTGCATCCGTTGGACCTTCTTATTGACGACGAAACACAGAAATTGCATCGGAATTAAATAGAAAAGGCACAATGCCAACTTAAGTACAAGAAGACTGACTCTTCCTACTGTCTATGATTTGAACCATTCCTGTGACTCTAGTTATAGATTCCGATGCTTCACTTCACGTTTACTGTATCCCTCTGAACCTCTTATTGACGATGAAACACAGAAATTGCGTCGGAATTAAATACAAAAGGCACAATGCCGACTTAAGTACAATAAAAATGACTCTTCCAACTGTCTATGTTTTGAACCATTCCTGTGATACTAGTCATAGATTTCGATGCTTCACTTTAGGTTTACTGTATCCCTCTGACACTCTTATTCACGATGAAACACAGAAAATGCATCGGAATTAAATTCAAAAGGCACAATGCCGACTTAAGTACAAGAGGACTGACTCTTCTTACTGTCTATGATTTGAACCATTTCTGAGACACAAGCTATAGATTCCGATGCTTCACTTCAGGTTTCCTGTATCCCTTGGACCTTCTTATCGACGATGAAACACAGAAATTGCATCGGAATTAAATACAAAAGGCACAATGCCGACTTAAGTACAACAAGACTGACTCTTCTTACTGACTATGATTTGAACCAATCCTGTGACCCTAGTTATAGATTCCGATGCTTCACTTCAGGTTTACTGTATTCCTTGGACCTTGTTATTGACGATGAAACACACAAATTGCATCGGACTTAGATACAAAATGCACAATGCCGACTTATGTACAAGAAGGCTGACTCTTTTTACTGACTATGTTGTGAACATTTCCCGTGAGACCTGTTTTAGATTCCGATGCTTCACTATATGTTTACTGTATCCCGTGGACCCTCTTATTGACGACGAAACACAGAAAATGCATGGGAATCAAGTAGAAAAGGCACAATGCTGACATAAGTATAACAAGACTGACTCTTCTTACTGATTATGATTTGAACATTTCCTGTGAGACCAGTTTTAGGTTCCGATGCTTCACTATATGTTTACTGTATCCCTTGGGCCTTCTTATTGACAATGAAACACAGAATTGCATCGGAAATAAATACAAAAGGCACAAGGCCGACTTAAGCACAAGAAGACTGACTCATCTTACTGTCTATGTTTTGAACCATTCCTGTGACACTAGTTATAGATTCCGATGCTTCACTTCAGGTTTACTGCATCCGTTGGACCTTCTTATTGACGACGAAACACATAAATTGCATCGGAATTAAATAGAAAAGGCACAATGCCAACTTAAGTACAAGAAGACTGACTCTTCCTACTGTCTATGATTTGAACCATTCCTGTGACTCTAGTTATAGATTCCTATGCTTCACTTCACGTTTACTGTATAACTCTGAACTTCTTATTGACGATGAAACACAGAAATTGCATCGGAATTAAATACAAAAGGCACAATGCCGACTTAAGTATAAGAAGACTGACTCTTCTTACTGTCTATGTTTTGAATCTTTTCTGTGACACTAGTTATAGATTCCGATGCTTCACTTCAGGTTTACTGTATCCCTTGGACAGTCTTATTGACGACGAAACACAGAAATTGCATCGGAATTAAATACAAAAGGCACAATGCCGACTTAAGTACAAGGAGACTGACTTATCCGTGCCTATGTTTTGAACCATTCCTGTGGCACTAGATATAGATTCCGATGCTTCACTTCAGGTTTACGGTATCCCTTGGACCTTCTTATTGACGACAAAACACAGAAATTGCATCGGAATTAAATAGAAAAGGCACAATGCCGACTTAAGTACAAGAAAAATGACTCTTCCAACTGTCTATGTTTGAACCATTCCTGTGATACTAGTTATAGATTTCGATGCTTCACTTTAGGTTTACTGTATACCTCTGACACTCTTATTTACGATGAAACACAGAAAATGCATCGGAATTAAATACAAAAGGTACAATGCCGACTTAAGTTCAAGAAGACTGCCTCTTCTTACTGTCTATGATTTGAACCATTCCTGTGACACTAGTTATAGATTCCGATGCTTCACTTCAGGTTTCCTGTATCCCTTGGACTTTCGTATCGACGATGAAACACAGAAATTGCATCGGAATTAAATACAAAAGGCACAATGCCGACTTAAGTACAAGAAGACTGACTCTTCTTACTGTCTATGATTTGAACCATTCCTGTGACCCTAGTTATAGATTCCGATGCTTCACTTCAGGTTTACAGTATCCCTTGGACCTTGATATTGACGATGACACACACAAATTGCATCGGACTAAAATACAAAATGCACAATGCCGACTTAAGTACAAGAAGACTGACTCTTCTTACTGACTATGTTGTGAACATTTCCTGGGAGACCTGTTTTAGATTCCGATGCTTCACTATATGTTTACTGTATCCCTTGGACCTTCTTATTGACGATGAAACACACAAATTGCATCGGACTACAATACAAAATGCACAATGCCGACTTAAGTACAAGAAGACTGACTCTTCTTACTGACTATGTTGTGAACATTTCCTGTGAGACCTGTTTTAGATTCCGATGCTTCACTATAAGTTTACTGTATCCCTTGGACCTTCTTATTGACGATGAAACACAGAAATTGCATCGGAATTCAATACAAAAGGCACAACGCCGACTTACGTACAAGTAGACTGACCCTTCTTGCTGTGTATGTTTTGAACCTCGTCTGTGACACTTGTTATAGATTCCGATGCTTCACTTCAGGTTTACTGCATCCCTCGGACCTTCTTCTTGACGATGAAACACAGAAATTGCATCGGAATTAAATAGAAAAGGCACAATATCGACTTAAGTACAAGAAGACTGACTCTTCTTACTGTCTATGATTTGAACCATTCCTGTGACACAAGTTATAGATTCCGATGCTTCACTTCAGGTGTACTGTATCCCTTGGACCTTATTATTGACGACGAAACACAGAAATTGCATCGGGCTAAAATACAAAAGGCACAATGCCGACTCTTCTTCCTGTCTATGCTTTGAACCATTCCTGTGACACTAGTTATAGATTCTGATGCTTCACTTCAGTTTTACTGTTTCCCTCTGACTTTCTTATTGACATTGAAACACAGAAATTGCATCGGAAGTAAATAGAAAAGGCACAATGCCGACTTAAGTACAAGAAGACTGACTCTTCCAACTGTCTATGTTTTGAAGCATTCCTGTGACACTAGTTATAGATTCCGATGCTTCATTTCAGGTTTACTGTATCCCTTGGACCTTGTTATTGACGATGAAACACAGAAATTGGATCGGAATTAAATACAAAAGGCACAATGCCGACTTAAGTACAAGAAAACTGATTCTTCCGACTGTCTGTGTTTTGAAACATACCTGTGACACTAGTTATAGATTCCGATGCTTCACTTCAGGTTTACTGCATCCGTTGGACCTTCTTAATGACGACGAAACACAGAAATTGCATCGGAATTAAATAGAAAAGGCACAATGCCAACTTAAGTACAAGAAGACTGACTCTTCCTACTGTCTATGATTTGAACCATTCCTGTGACTCTAGTTATAGATTCCGATGCTTCACTTCACGTTTACTGTATCCCTCTGAACTTCTTATTGACGATGAAACACAGAAATTGCGTCGGAATTAAATACATAAGGCACAATGCCGACTTAAGTTCAAGAAGACTGACTCTTCTTACTTTCTATGTTTTGAACCTTTTCTGTGACACTAGTTATAGATTCCGATGCTTCACTTCACGTTTACTGTATCCCTTGGACCTTCCTATTGACGGCGAAACACAGAAATTGCATCGGAATTAAATACAAAAGGCACAATGCCGACTTAAGTACAAGGAGACTGACTTATCCGTGTCTATGTTTTGAACCATTCCTGTGGCACTAGATATAGATTCCGATGCTTCACTTCGGGTTTACGGTATACCTTGGACCGTCTTATTGACGACGAAACACAGAAATTGCATCGGAATTAAATAGAAAAGGCACAATGCCGACTTAAGTACAAGAAAAATGACTCTTCCAAATGTCTATGTTTTGAACCATTCATGTGATACTAGTTATAGATTTCGATGCTTCACTTTAGGTTAACTGTATCCCTCTGACACTCTTATTCACGATAAAACACAGAAAATGCATCGGAATTAAATACAAAAGGCCCAATGCCGACTTAAGTACAAGAAGACTGACTCTTCTTACTGTCTATGATTTGAACCATTCCTGTGACACTAGCTATGGATTCCGATGCTTCACTTCAGGTTTCCTGTATCCCTTGGACCTTCTTATCGACGATTAAACACAGAAATTGCATCGGAATTAAATACAAAAAGCACAATGCCGACTTAAGTACACGAAGACTGACTCTTCTTACTGTCTATGATTTGAACCATTCCTGTGACCGTAGTTATAGATTCCGATGCTTCACTTCAGGTTTACTGTATCCCTTGGACCTTGTTATTGACGATGAAACACAGAAATTGCATCGGGATAAAATACAAAAGGCACAATGCCGACTTAAGTACAAGTACACTGACTCTTCTTCCTGTCTATGTTTTGAACCATTCCTGTGACACTAGTTATAGATTCTGATGCTTCACTTCAGATTTACTGTTTCCCTCTGACCTTCTTATTGACATTGAAACACAGAAATTGCATCGGAAATAAATAGAAAAGGCACAATGCCGACTTAAGTACTAGAAAACTGATTCTTCCGACTGTCTATGTTTTGAACCATTCCTGTGACACTAGTTATAGATTCCGATTCATCACTTCAGGTTTACTGTACCCCTTGGACCTTCATATTGACGATGAAACACAGAAATTGCATCAGAAGTAAATACAAAAAGGGCACAATGCCGACTTAACTACAAGAAGACTGACTCTTCTAGCTGTGTATGTTTTGAACCATTCCTGTGACACTAGTTATAGATTCCGAAGCTTCACTTCAGGTTTACTGCATCCGTTGGACCTTCTTATTGACGACGAAACACAGAAATTGCATCGGAATTAAATAGAAAAGGCACAATGCCAACTTAAGTACAAGAAGACTGACTCTTCCTACTGTCTATGATTTGAACCATTCCTGTGACTCTAGTTATAGATTCCGATGCTTCACTTCACGTTTACTGTATCCCTCTGAACCTCTTATTGACGATGAAACACAGAAATTGCGTCGGAATTAAATACAAAAGGCACAATGCCGACTTAAGTACAATAAAAATGACTCTTCCAACTGTCTATGTTTTGAACCATTCCTGTGATACTAGTCATAGATTTCGATGCTTCACTTTAGGTTTACTGTATCCCTCTGACACTCTTATTCACGATGAAACACAGAAAATGCATCGGAATTAAATTCAAAAGGCACAATGCCGACTTAAGTACAAGAAGACTGACTCTTCTTACTGTCTATGATTTGAACCATTCCTGAGACACAAGCTATAGATTCCGATGCTTCACTTCAGGTTTCCTGTATCCCTTGGACCTTCTTATTGACGATGAAACACAGAAATTGCATCGGAATTAAATACAAAAGGCACAATGCCGACTTAAGTACAAGGAGAATGACTTATCCGTGCCTATGTTTTGAACCATTCCTGAGCACTAGATATAGATTCCGATGCTTCACTTCAGGTTTACGGTATCCCTTGGACCTTCTTATTGACGACAAAACACAGAAATTGCATCGGAATTAAATAGAAAAGGCACAATGCCGACTTAAGTACAAGAAAAATGACTCTTCCAACTGTCTATGTTTGAACCATTCCTGTGATACTAGTTATAGATTTCGATGCTTCACTTTAGGTTTACTGTATACCTCTGACACTCTTATTTACGATGAAACACAGAAAATGCATCGGAATTAAATACAAAAGGTACAATGCCGACTTAAGTTCAAGAAGACTGCCTCTTCTTACTGTCTATGATTTGAACCATTCCTGTGACACTAGTTATAGATTCCGATGCTTCACTTCAGGTTTCCTGTATCCCTTGGACTTTCTTATCGACGATGAAACACAGAAATTGCATCGGAATTAAATACAAAAGGCACAATGCCGACTTAAGTACAAGAAGACTGACTCTTCTTACTGTCTATGATTTGAACCATTCCTGTGACCCTAGTTATAGATTCCGATGCTTCACTTCAGGTTTACTGTATCCCTTGGACCTTGATATTGACGATGACACACACAAATTGCATCGGACTAAAATACAAAATGCACAATGCCGACTTAAGTACAAGAAGACTGACTCTTCTTACTGACTATGTTGTGAACATTTCCTGTGAGACCTGTTTTAGATTCCGATGCTTCACTATATGTTTACTGTATCCCTTGGACCTTCTTATTGACGATGAAACACACAAATTGCATCGGACTAAAATACAAAATGCACAATGCCGACTTAAGTACAAGAAGACTGACTCTTCTTACTGACTATGTTGTGAACATTTCCTGTGAGACCTGTTTTAGATTCCGATGCTTCACTATAAGTTTACTGTATCCCTTGGACCTTCTTATTGACGATGAAACACAGAAATTGCATCGGAATTCAATACAAAAGGCACAACGCCGACTTACGTACAAGTAGACTGACCCTTCTTGCTGTGTATGTTTTGAACCTTGTCTGTGACACTTGTTATAGATTCCGATGCTTCACTTCAGGTTTACTGCATCCCTCTGACCTTCTTCTTGACGATGAAACACAGAAATTGCATCGGAATTAAATAGAAAAGGCACAATATCGACTTAAGTACAAGAAGACTGACTCTTCTTACTGTCTATGATTTGAACCATTCCTGTGACACAAGTTATAGATTCCGATGCTTCACTTCAGGTGTACTGTATCCCTTGGACCTTATTATTGACGACGAAACACAGAAATTGCATCGGGCTAAAATACAAAAGGCACAATGCCGACTTCAGTACAAGTACACTGACTCTTCTTCCTGTCTATGCTTTGAACCATTCCTGTGACACTAGTTATAGATTCTGATGCTTCACTTCAGTTTTACTGTTTCCCTCTGACTTTCTTATTGACATTGAAACACAGAAATTGCATCGGAAGTAAATAGAAAAGGCACAATGCCGACTTAAGTACAAGAAGACTGACTCTTCCAACTGTCTATGTTTTGAAGCATTCCTGTGACACTAGTTATAGATTCCGATGCTTCATTTCAGGTTTACTGTATCCCTTGGACCTTGTTATTGACGATGAAACACAGATATTGGATCGGAATTAAATACAAAAGGCACAATGCCGACTTAAGTACAAGAAAACTGATTCTTCCGACTGTCTGTGTTTTGAAACATACCTGTGACACTAGTTATAGATTCCGATGCTTCACTTCAGGTTTACTGCATCCGTTGGACCTTCTTAATGACGACGAAACACAGAAATTGCATCGGAATTAAATAGAAAAGGCACAATGCCAACTTAAGTACAAGAAGACTGACTCTTCCTACTGTCTATGATTTGAACCATTCCTGTGACTCTAGTTATAGATTCCGATGCTTCACTTCACGTTTACTGTATCCCTCTGAACTTCTTATTGACGATGAAACACAGAAATTGCGTCGGAATTAAATATATAGGCACAATGCCGACTTAAGTTCAAGAAGACTGACTCTTCTTACTTTCTATGTTTTGAACCTTTTCTGTGACACTAGTTATAGATTCCGATGCTTCACTTCACGTTTACTGTATCCCTTGGACCTTCCTATTGACGGCGAAACACAGAAATTGCATCGGAATTAAATACAAAAGGCACAATGCCGACTTAAGTACAAGGAGACTGACTTATCCGTGTCTATGTTTTGAACCATTCCTGTGGCACTAGATATAGACTCCGATGCTTCACTTCGGGTTTACGGTATACCTTGGACCGTCTTATTGACGACGAAACACAGAAATTGCATCGGAATTAAATAGAAAAGGCACAATGCCGACTTAAGTACAAGAAAAATGACTCTTCCAAATGTCTATGTTTTGAACCATTCATGTGATACTAGTTATAGATTTCGATGCTTCACTTTAGGTTAACTGTATCCCTCTGACACTCTTATTCACGATAAAACACAGAAAATGCATCGGAATTAAATACAAAAGGCCCAATGCCGACTTAAGTACAAGAAGACTGACTCTTCTTACTGTCTATGATTTGAACCATTCCTGTGACACTAGCTATGGATTCCGATGCTTCACTTCAGGTTTCCTGTATCCCTTGGACCTTCTTATCGACGATTAAACACAGAAATTGCATCGGAATTAAATACAAAAAGCACAATGCCGACTTAAGTACAAGAAGACTGACTCTTCTTACTGTCTATGATTTGAACCATTCCTGTGACCGTAGTTATAGATTCCGATGCTTCACTTCAGGTTTACTGTATCCCTTGGACCTTGTTATTGACGATGAAACACAGAAATTGCATCGGGATAAAATACAAAAGGCACAATGCCGACTTAAGTACAAGTACACTGACTCTTCTTCCTGTCTATGTTTTGAACCATTCCTGTGACACTAGTTATAGATTCTGATGCTTCACTTCAGATTTACTGTTTCCCTCTGACCTTCTTATTGACATTGAAACACAGAAATTGCATCGGAAATAAATAGAAAAGGCACAATGCCGACTTAAGTAAAAGAAGACTGACGGTTCCTACTGTCTAATTTGTGAACCATCCCTGTGACACTAGTTAGAGATTCCGAAGCTTCACTTCAGGTTTACTGTATCTCTCTGACCTTCTTATTGACGATGAAAGACAGAAATTGCATCGGAATGAAATAGAATAGGCACAATGCCGACATAAGTACAAGAAGACTGGCTCTTCTTACTAACTATGTTTTGAACCATTCCTGTGACACTAGTTATAGAGTCCGATGCTTACTTCAGGTTTACTGTATCCCTTGGACATTCTTATTGACGATGAAACCCAGAAATTGCATCAGAATTAAATACAAAAGCGACAATGCCGACTGAAGTACTAGAAGACTGACTCTTCTTACTGTCTATGTTTTGAACCATTCCTGTGTCACTAGTTATAGATTCCGATGATTCACTTCACGTTTCCTGTATCCCTTTGCCCTTCTTAATGACGATGAAACACAGAAATTGCATCGGAATTAAATAGAAAAGGCACAATGCTGACTTAAGTACAAGAAGAATGACTCTTCTTACTGTCTATGTTTTGAGCAATTCATGTGACACTAGTTATAGATTCCGATGCTTCACTTCAGGTTTACTGTATCCCTCTGACCTTCTTATTGACGATGAAACAAAGAAATTGTATCGGAATTAAATGCAAAAGGCACAATGCCGACTTAAGTACAAGAAGACTGACTCTTCTTACTCTCTATGTTTTGAACCATTGTTGTGACACTAGTTATAGATTCCGATGCTTCACTTCAGGTTTACTGTATCCCTTGGACCTTCTTATTGACGACGAAACACAGAAATTGAATCGGTATTAAATAGAAAAGGCACAATGCCGACTTAAGTACAAGAAGACTGACTCTTCCAACTGTCTTTGTTTTGAACCATTCCTGTGACACTAGTTATAGATTCCGATGCTTCACTTCAGGTTTACTGTATCCCTTGGACCTTGTTATTGACGATGACACACAGAAATTTCATCGGAATTAAATACAAAAGGCACAATGCCAACTTAAGTACAAGAAACCTGATTCTTCCGACTGTCTGTGTTTTGAAACATTCCTGTGACACTAGTTATAGATTCCGATGCTTCACTATATGTTTACTGTATCCCTTGGACCTTCTTATTGACGATGAAACACAGAAATTGCATCAGAAGTAAATACAAAAGGCACAATGCCGACTTCACTACAAGAAGACTGACTCTTCTTGCTGTGTATGTTTTGAACCATTCCTGTGACCCTATGTATAGATTCCGATGCTTCACTTCAGTTTAACTGCATCCGTTGGACCTTCTTATTGACGACGAAACACAGAAATTGCATCGGAATTAAATAGAAAAGGCACATTGCCGACTTAAGTACAACGAGACTGAGTTATCCGTGTCTATGTTTTGAACCATTCCTGTGGCACTAGATATAGATTCCGATGCTTCACTTCAGGTTTACGGTATCCCTTGGACCTTCTTATTGACGACGAAACACAGAAATTGCATCGGAATTAAATACAAAAGGCACAATGCCGACTTAAGTACAAGAAAAATGACTCTTCCGACTGTCTATGTTTTGAACCATTCCTGTGACACTAGTTATAGATTCCGATGCTTCACTTCAGGTTTACTGTACCCCTTGGACCTTCATATTGACGATGAAACACAGAAATTGCATCAGAAGTAAATACAAAAGGCACAATGCCGACTTAACTACAAGAAGACTGACTCTTCTTGCTGTGTATGTTTTGAACCATTCCTGTGACACTAGTTATGGATTCCGATGCTTCACTTCAGGTTTACTGCATCCGTTGGACCTTCTTATTGACGACGAAACACATAAGTTGCATCGGAATTAAATAGAAAAGGCACAATGCCAACTTAAGTACAAGAAGACTGACTCTTCCTACTGTCTATGATTTGAACCATTCGTGTGACTCTAGTTATAGATTCCTATGCTTCACTTCACGTTTACTGTATAACTCTGAACTTCTTATTGACGATGAAACACAGAAATTGCATCGGAATTAAATACAAAAGGCACAATGCCGACTTAAGTAGAAGAAGACTAACTCTTCTTACTGTCTATGTTTTGAACCTTTTCTGTGACACTAGTTATAGATTCCGATGCTTCACTTCAGGTTTACTGTATCCCTTGTCAGTCTTATTGACGACGAAACACAGAAATTGCATCGGAATTAAATACAAAAGGCACAATGCCGACTTAAGTACAAGGAGACTGACTTATCCGTGTCTATGTTTTGAACCATTCCTGTGGCACTAGATATAGATTCCGATGCTTCACTTCAGGTTTACGGTATCCCTTGGACCTTCTTATTGACGACAAAACACAGAAATTGCATCGGAATTAAATAGGAAAGGCACAATGCCGACTTAAGTACAAGAAAAATGATTCTTCCAACTGTCTATGTTTGAACCATTCCTGTGATACTAGTTATAGATTTCGATGCTACACTTTAGGTTTACTGTATTCCTCTGACACTCTTATTTACGATGAAACACAGAAAATGCATCGGAACTAAATACAAAAGGTACAATGCCGACTTAAGTACAAGAAGACTGCCTCTTCTTACTGTCTATGATTTGAACCATTCCTGTGACACTAGTTATAAATTCCGATGCTTCACTTCAGGTTTCCTGTATCCCTTGGACTTTCTTATCGACGATGAAACACAGAAATTGCATCGGAATTAAATACAAAAGGCACAATGCCGACTTAAGTACAAGAAGACTGACTCTTCTTACTGTCTATGATTTGAACCATTCCTGTGACCCTAGTTATAGATTCCGATGCTTCACTTCAGGTTTACTGTATCCCTTGGACCTTGATATTGACGATGAAACACACAAATTGCATCGGACTTAAATACAAAATGCACAATGCCGACTTAAGTACAAGAAGACTGACTCTTCTTACTGACTATGTTGTGAACATTTCCTGTGAGACCTGTTTTAGATTCCGATGCTTCACTATATGTTTACTGTATCCCTTGGACCTTCTTATTGACGATGAAACACAGAAATTGCATCGGAATTAAATACAAAAGGCACAATGTCGACTTTAGTACAAGAACACGGACTCTTCCTACTGTCTATGTTTGAACCATTCCTGTGACACTAGTTATAGATTCCGATGCTTCACTTCAGGTTTACTGTATCCCTCTGACCTTCTTATTGATGATGCAACACAGAAATTGCATCGGAATTAAATACAACATGCACAATGCCGACTTAAGTACAAGAAGACTGACTCTTCTTACTGACTATGTTGTGAACATTTCCTGTGAGACCTGTTTTAGATTCCGATGCTTCACTTCGGGTTTACGGTATACCTTGGACCGTCTTATTGACGACGAAACACAGAAATTGCATCGGAATTAAATAGAAAAGGCACAATGCCGACTTAAGTACAAGAAAAATGACTCTTCCAAATGTCTATGTTTTGAACCATTCATGTGATACTAGTTATAGATTTCGATGCTTCACTTTAGGTTAACTGTATCCCTCTGACACTCTTATTCACGATAAAACACAGAAAATGCATCGGAATTAAATACAAAAGGCCCAATGCCGACTTAAGTACAAGAAGACTGACTCTTCTTACTGTCTATGATTTGAACCATTCCTGTGACACTAGCTATGGATTCCGATGCTTCACTTCAGGTTTCCTGTATCCCTTGGACCTTCTTATCGACGATTAAACACAGAAATTGCATCGGAATTAAATACAAAAAGCACAATGCCGACTTAAGTACAAGAAGACTGACTCTTCTTACTGTCTATGATTTGAACCATTCCTGTGACCGTAGTTATAGATTCCGATGCTTCACTTCAGGTTTACTGTATCCCTTGGACCTTGTTATTGACGATGAAACACAGAAATTGCATCGGGATAAAATACAAAAGGCACAATGCCGACTTAAGTACAAGTACACTGACTCTTCTTCCTGTCTATGTTTTGAACCATTCCTGTGACACTAGTTATAGATTCTGATGCTTCACTTCAGATTTACTGTTTCCCTCTGACCTTCTTATTGACATTGAAACACAGAAATTGCATCGGAAATAAATAGAAAAGGCACAATGCCGACTTAAGTAAAAGAAGACTGACGGTTCCTACTGTCTAATTTGTGAACCATCCCTGTGACACTAGTTAGAGATTCCGAAGCTTCACTTCAGGTTTACTGTATCTCTCTGACCTTCTTATTGACGATGAAAGACAGAAATTGCATCGGAATGAAATAGAATAGGCACAATGCCGACATAAGTACAAGAAGACTGGCTCTTCTTACTAACTATGTTTTGAACCATTCCTGTGACACTAGTTATAGAGTCCGATGCTTACTTCAGGTTTACTGTATCCCTTGGACATTCTTATTGACGATGAAACCCAGAAATTGCATCAGAATTAAATACAAAAGCCACAATGCCGACTGAAGTACTAGAAGACTGACTCTTCTTACTGTCTATGTTTTGAACCATTCCTGTGTCACTAGTTATAGATTCCGATGATTCACTTCACGTTTACTGTATCCCTTTGCCCTTCTTAATGACGATGAAACACAGAAATTGCATCGGAATTAAATAGGAAAGGCACAATGCTGACTTAAGTACAAGAAGAATGACTCTTCTTACTGTCTATGTTTTGAGCAATTCATGTGACACTAGTTATAGATTCCGATGCTTCACTTCAGGTTTACTGTATCCCTCTGACCTTCTTATTGACGATGAAACAAAGAAATTGTATCGGAATTAAATGCAAAAGGCACAATGCCGACTTAAGTACAAGAAGACTGACTCTTCTTACTCTCTATGTTTTGAACCATTGTTGTGACACTAGTTATAGATTCCGATGCTTCACTTCAGGTTTACTGTATCCCTTGGACCTTCTTATTGACGACGAAACACAGAAATTGAATCGGTATTAAATAGAAAAGGCACAATGCCGACTTAAGTACAAGAAGACTGACTCTTCCAACTGTCTATGTTTTGAACCATTCCTGTGACACTAGTTATAGATTCCGATGCTTCACTTCAGGTTTACTGTATCCCTTGGACCTTGTTATTGACGATGACACACAGAAATTTCATCGGAATTAAATACAAAAGGCACAATGCCAACTTAAGTACAAGAAACCTGATTCTTCCGACTGTCTGTGTTTTGAAACATTCCTGTGACACTAGTTATAGATTCCGATGCTTCACTATATGTTTACTGTATCCCTTGGACCTTCTTATTGACGATGAAACACAGAAATTGCATCAGAAGTAAATACAAAAGGCACAATGCCGACTTCACTACAAGAAGACTGACTCTTCTTGCTGTGTATGTTTTGAACCATTCCTGTGACCCTATGTATAGATTCCGATGCTTCACTTCAGTTTAACTGCATCCGTTGGACCTTCTTATTGACGACGAAACACAGAAATTGCATCGGAATTAAATAGAAAAGGCACATTGCCGACTTAAGTACAACGAGACTGAGTTATCCGTGTCTATGTTTTGAACCATTCCTGTGGCACTAGATATAGATTCCGATGCTTCACTTCAGGTTTACGGTATCCCTTGGACCTTCTTATTGACGACGAAACACAGAAATTGCATCGGAATTAAATACAAAAGGCACAATGCCGACTTAAGTACAAGAAAAATGACTCTTCCGACTGTCTATGTTTTGAACCATTCCTGTGACACTAGTTATAGATTCCGATGCTTCACTTCAGGTTTACTGTACCCCTTGGACCTTCATATTGACGATGAAACACAGAAATTGCATCAGAAGTAAATACAAAAGGCACAATGCCGACTTAACTACAAGAAGACTGACTCTTCTTGCTGTGTATGTTTTGAACCATTCCTGTGACACTAGTTATGGATTCCGATGCTTCACTTCAGGTTTACTGCATCCGTTGGACCTTCTTATTGACGACGAAACACATAAGTTGCATCGGAATTAAATAGAAAAGGCACAATGCCAACTTAAGTACAAGAAGACTGACTCTTCCTACTGTCTATGATTTGAACCATTCGTGTGACTCTAGTTATAGATTCCTATGCTTCACTTCACGTTTACTGTATAACTCTGAACTTCTTATTGACGATGAAACACAGAAATTGCATCGGAATTAAATACAAAAGGCACAATGCCGACTTAAGTAGAAGAAGACTAACTCTTCTTACTGTCTATGTTTTGAACCTTTTCTGTGACACTAGTTATAGATTCCGATGCTTCACTTCAGGTTTACTGTATCCCTTGTCAGTCTTATTGACGACGAAACACAGAAATTGCATCGGAATTAAATACAAAAGGCACAATGCCGACTTAAGTACAAGGAGACTGACTTATCCGTGTCTATGTTTTGAACCATTCCTGTGGCACTAGATATAGATTCCGATGCTTCACTTCAGGTTTACGGTATCCCTTGGACCTTCTTATTGACGACAAAACACAGAAATTGCATCGGAATTAAATAGGAAAGGCACAATGCCGACTTAAGTACAAGAAAAATGATTCTTCCAACTGTCTATGTTTGAACCATTCCTGTGATACTAGTTATAGATTTCGATGCTACACTTTTGGTTTACCGTTTTTCCCTTGGACATTCTTATTTACGATGAAACACAGAAAATGCATCGGAACTAAATACAAAAGGTACAATGCCGACTTAAGTACAAGAAGACTGCCTCTTCTTACTGTCTATGATTTGAACCATTCCTGTGACACTAGTTATAAATTCCGATGCTTCACTTCAGGTTTCCTGTATCCCTTGGACTTTCTTATCGACGATGAAACACAGAAATTGCATCGGAATTAAATACAAAAGGCACAATGCCGACTTAAGTACAAGAAGACTGACTCTTCTTACTGTCTATGATTTGAACCATTCCTGTGACCCTAGTTATAGATTCCGATGCTTCACTTCAGGTTTACTGTATCCCTTGGACCTTGATATTGACGATGAAACACACAAATTGCATCGGACTTAAATACAAAATGCACAATGCCGACTTAAGTACAAGAAGACTGACTCTTCTTACTGACTATGTTGTGAACATTTCCTGTGAGACCTGTTTTAGATTCCGATGCTTCACTATATGTTTACTGTATCCCTTGGACCTTCTTATTGACGATGAAACACAGAAATTGCATCGGAATTAAATACAAAAGGCACAATGTCGACTTTAGTACAAGAACACGGACTCTTCCTACTGTCTATGTTTTGAACCATTCCTGTGACACTAGTTATAGATTCCGATGCTTCACTTCAGGTTTACTGTATCCCTCTGACCTTCTTATTGATGATGCAACACAGAAATTGCATCGGAATTATATACAACATGCACAATGCCGACTTAAGTACAAGAAGACTGACTCTTCTTACTGACTATGTTGTGAACATTTCCTGTGAGACCTGTTTTAGATTCCGATGCTTCACTTCGGGTTTACGGTATACCTTGGACCGTCTTATTGACGACGAAACACAGAAATTGCATCGGAATTAAATAGAAAAGGCACAATGCCGACTTAAGTACAAGAAAAATGACTCTTCCAAATGTCTATGTTTTGAACCATTCCTGTGATACTAGTTATAGATTTCGATGCTTCACTTTAGGTTAACTGTATCCCTCTGACACTCTTATTCACGATAAAACACAGAAAATGCATCGGATTTAAATACAAAAGGCCCAATGCCGACTTAAGTACAAGAAGACTGACTCTTCTTACTGTCTATGATTTGAACCATTCCTGTGACACTAGCTATAGATTCCGATGCTTCACTTCAGGTTTCCTGTATCCCTTGGACCTTCTTATCGACGATTAAACACAGAAATTGCATCGGAATTAAATACAAAAGGCACAATGCCGACTTAAGTACAAGTACACTGACTCTTCTTCCTGTCTATGTTTTGAACCATTCCTGTGACACTAGTTATAGATTCTGATGCTTCACTTCAGATTTACTGTTTCCCTCTGACCTTCTTATTGACATTGAAACACAGAAATTGCATCGGAAATAAATAGAAAAGGCAC
Organism: Schistocerca serialis cubense; assembly: GCF_023864345.2. Classification (NCBI taxonomy): domain Eukaryota; kingdom Metazoa; phylum Arthropoda; class Insecta; order Orthoptera; family Acrididae; genus Schistocerca; species Schistocerca serialis. Next base: position 973,799,035 of record NC_064641.1, on the reverse strand, counting down.
AATGCCGACTTAAGTAAAAGAAGACTGACTGTTCCTACTGTCTAATTTGTGAACCATCCCTGTGACACTAGTTAGAGATTCCGAAGCTTCACTTCAGGTTTACTGTATCTCTCTGACCTTCTTATTGACGATGAAAGACAGAAATTGCATCGGAATGAAATAGAATAGGCACAATGCCGACATAAGTACAAGAAGACTGGCTCTTCTTACAAACTATGTTTTGAACCATTCATGTGACACTAGTTATAGAGTCCGATGCTTACTTCAGGTTTACTGTATCCCTTGGACATTCTTATTGACGATGAAACCCAGAAATTGCATCAGAATTAAATACAAAAGCCACAATGCCGACTGAAGTACTAGAAGACTGACTCTTCTTACTGTCTATGTTTTGAACCATTCCTGTGTCACTAGTTATAGATTCCGATGATTCACTTCACGTTTACTGTATCCCTTTGCCCTTCTTAATGACGATGAAACACAGAAATTGCATCGGAATTAAATAGAAAAGGCACAATGCTGACTTAAGTACAAGAAGAATGACTCTTCTTACTGTCTATGTTTTGAGCAATTCATGTGACACTAGTTATAGATTCCGATGCTTCACTTCAGGTTTACTGTATCCCTCTGACCTTCTTATTGACGATGAAACAAAGAAATTGTATCGGAATTAAATGCAAAAGGCACAATGCCGACTTAAGTACAAGAAGACTGACTCTTCTTACTCTCTATGTTTTGAACCATTCCTGTGACACTAGTTATAGATTCCGATGCTTCACTTCAGGTTTACTGTATCCCTTGGACCTTCTTATTGACGACGAAACACAGAAATTGCATCGGTATTAAATAGAAAAGGCACAATGCCGACTTAAGTACAAGAAGACTGACTCTTCCAACTGTCTATGTTTTGAACCATTCCTGTGACACTAGTTACAGATTCCGATGCTTCACTTCAGGTTTACTGTATCCCTTGGACCTTGTTATTGACGATGACACACAGATATTTCATCGGCATTAAATACAAAAGGCACAATGCCAACTTAAGTACAAGAAACCTGATTCTTCCGACTGTCTGTGTTTTGAAACATTCCTGTGACACTAGTTATAGATTCCGATGCATCACTTCAGGTTTACTGTATCCCTTGGACCTTCTTATTGACGATGAAACACAGAAATTGCATCAGAAGTAAATACAAAAGGCACAATGCCGACTTCACTACAAGAAGACTGACTCTTCTTGCTGTGTATGTTTTGAACCATTCCTGTGACCCTATGTATAGATTCCGATGCTTCACTTCAGTTTAACTGCATCCGTTGGACCTTCTTATTGACGACGAAACACAGAAATTGCATCGGAATTAAATAGAAAAGGCACATTGCCGACTTAAGTACAACGAGACTGAGTTATCCGTGTCTATGTTTTGAACCATTCCTGTGGCACTAGATATAGATTCCGATGCTTCACTTCAGGTTTACGGTATCCCTTGGACCTTCTTATTGACGACGAAACACAGAAATTGCATCGGAATTAAATACAAAAGGCACAATGCCGACTTAAGTACAAGAAAAATGACTCTTCCGACTGTCTATGTTTTGAACCATTCCTGTGACACTAGTTATAGATTCCGATGCTTCACTTCAGGTTTACTGTACCCCTTGGACCTTCATATTGACGATGAAACACAGAAATTGCATCAGAAGTACATACAAAAGGCACAATGCCGACTTAACTACAAGAAGACTGACTCTTCTTGCTGTGTATGTTTTTTAACCATTCCTGTGACACTAGTTATGGATTCCGATGCTTCACTTCAGGTTTACTGCATCCGTTGGACCTTCTTATTGACGACGAAACACATAAATTGCATCGGAATTAAATAGAAAAGGCACAATGCCAACTTAAGTACAAGAAGACTGACTCTTCCTACTGTCTATGATTTGAACCATTCGTGTGACTCTAGTTATAGATTCCTATGCTTCACTTCACGTTTACTGTATAACTCTGAACTTCTTATTGACGATGAAACACAGAAATTGCATCGGAATTAAATACAAAAGGCACAATGCCGACTTAAGTAGAAGAAGACTAACTCTTCTTACTGTCTATGTTTTGAACCTTTTCTGTGACACTAGTTATAGATTCAATTGCTTCACTTCAGGTTTACTGTATCCCTTGGACAGTCTTATTGACGACGAAACACAGAAATTGCATCGCAATTAAATACAAAAGGCACAATGCCGACTTAAGTACAAGGAGGCTGACTTATCCGTGTCTATGTTTTGAACCATTCCTGTGGCACTAGATATAGATTCCGATGCTTCACTTCAGGTTTACGGTATCCCTTGGACCTTCTTATTGACGACAAAACACAGAAATTGCATCGGAATTAAATAGGAAAGGCACAATGCCGACTTAAGTACAAGAAAAATGATTCTTCCAACTGTCTATGTTTGAACCATTCCTGTGATACTAGTTATAGATTTCGATGCTACACTTTAGGTTTACTGTATTCCTCTGACACTCTTATTTACGATGAAACACAGAAAATGCATCGGAATTAAATACAAAAGGTACAATGCCGACTTAAGTACAAGAAGACTGCCTCTTCTTACTGTCTATGATTTGAACCATTCCTGTGACACTAGTTATAAATTCCGATGCTTCACTTCAGGTTTCCTGTATCCCTTGGACTTTCTTATCGACGATGAAACACAGAAATTGCATCGGAATTAAATACAAAAGGCACAATGCCGACTTAAGTACAAGAAGACTGACTCTTCTTACTGTCTATGATTTGAACCATTCCTGTGACCCTAGTTATAGATTCCGATGCTTCACTTCAGGTTTACTGTATCCCTTGGACCTTGATATTGACGATGAAACACAGAAATTGCATCGGAATTAAATACAAAAGGCACAATGTCGACTTTAGTACATGAACACGGACTCTTCCTACTGTCTATGTTTTGAACCATTCCTGTGACACTAGTTATAGATTCCGATGCTTCACTTCAGGTTTACTGTATCCCTCTGACCTTCTTATTGATGATGCAACACAGAAATTGCATCGGAATTAAATACAACATGCACAATGCCGACTTAAGTACAAGAAGACTGACTCTTCTTACTGACTATGTTGTGAACATTTCCTGTGAGACCTGTTTTAGATTCCGATGCTTCACTATATGTTTACTGTATCCCTTGGACCTTCTTATTGACGATGAAACACAGAAATTGTATCGGAATTAAATACAAAAGGCACAACGGCGACTTAAGTACAAGTAGACTGACCCTTCTTGCTGTGTATGTTTTGAACCTTGTCTGTGACACTAGTTATAGATTCCGATGCTTCACTTCAGGTTTACTGCATCCCTCTGACCTTCTTCTTGACGATGAAACACAGAAATTGCATCGGAATTAAATAGAAAAGGCACAATATCGACTTAAGTACAAGAAGACTGACTCTTCTTACTGTCTATGATTTGAACCATTCCTGTGACACAAGTTATAGATTCCGATGCTTCACTTCAGGTGTACTGTATCCCTTGGACCTTCTTATTGACGACGAAACACAGAAATTGCATCGTGATAAAATACAAAAGGCACAATGCCGACTTCAGTACAAGTACACTGACTCTTCTTCCTGTCTATGTTTTGAACCATTCCTGTGACACTAGTTATAGATTCTGATGCTTCACTTCAGTTTTACTGTTTCCCTCTGACCTTCTTATTGACATTGAAACACAGAAATTGCATCGGAAATAAATAGAAAAGGCACAATGCCGACTTAAGTACAAGAAGACTGACTCTTCCTACTGTCTATGATTTGAACCATTCCTGTGACTCTAGTTATAGATTCCGATGCTTCACTTTACGTTTACTGTATCCCTCTGAACTTCTTATTGACGATGAAACACAGAAATTGCGTCGGAATTAAATACAAAAGGCACAATGCCGACTTAAGTTCAAGAAAACTGACTCTTCTTACTTCCTATGTTTTGAACCTTTTCTGTGACACTAGTTATAGATTCCGATGCTTCACTTCAGGTTTACTGTATCCCTTGGACCTTCTTATTGACCGCGAAACACAGAAATTGCATCGGAATTAAATACAAAAGGCACAATGCCGACTTAAGTACAAGGAGACTGACTTATCCGTGTCTATGTTTTGAACCATTCCTGTGGCACTAGATATAGATTCCGATGCTTCACTTCGGGTTTACGGTATCCCTTGGACCTTCTTATTGACGACGAAACACAGAAATTGCATCGGAATTAAATAGAAAAGGCACAATGCCGACTTAAGTACAAGAAAAATGACTCTTCCAAATGTCTATGTTTTGAACCATTCCTGTGATACTAGTTATAGATTTCGATGCTTCACTTTAGGTTAACTGTATCCCTCTGACACTCTTATTCACGATGAAACACAGAAAATGCATCGGAATTAAATACAAAAGGCACAATGCCGACTTAAGTACAAGAAGACTGACTCTTCTTACTGTCTATGATTTGAACTATTCCTGTGACACTAGCTATAGGTTCCGATGCTTCACTTCAGGTTTCCTGTATCCCTTGGACCTTCTTATCGACGATGAAACACAGAAATTGCATCGGAATTAAATACAAAAAGCACAATGCCGACTTAAGTACAAGAAGACTGACTCTTCTTACTGTCTATGATTTGAACCATTCCTGTGACCGTAGTTATAGATTCCGATGCTTCACTTCAGGTTTACTGTATCCCTTGGACCTTGTTATTGACGATGAAACACAGAAATTGCACCGGGATAAAATACAAAAGGCACAATGCCGACTTAAGTACAAGTACACTGACTCTTCTTCCTGTCTATGTTTTGAACCATTCCTGTGACACTAGTTATAGATTCTGATGCTTCACTTCAGTTTTACTGTTTCCCACTGACCTTCTTATTGACATTGAAACACAGAAATTGCATCGGAAATAAATAGAAAAGTCACAATGCCGACTTAAGTAAAAGAAGACTGACTCTTCCTACTGTCTAATTTGTGAACCATCCCTGTGACACTAGTTAGAGATTCCGAAGCTTCACTTCAGGTTTACTGTATCTCTCTGACCTTCTTATTGACGATGAAAGACAGATATTGCATCGGAATTAAATAGAATAGGCACAATGCCGACATAAGTACAAGAAGACTGGCTCTTCTTACTAACTATGTTTTGAACCATTCCTGTGACACTAGTTATAGAGTCCGATGCTTACTTCAGGTTTACTGTATCCCTTGGACATTCTTATTGACGATGAAACCCAGAAATTGCATCAGAATTAAATACAAAAGCCACAATGCCAACTGAAGTACTAGAAGACTGACTCTTCTTACTCACTATGTTTTGAACCATTCCTGTGTCACTAGTTATAGATTCCGATGATTCACTTCACGTTTACTGTATCCCTTTACCCTTCTTAATGACGATGAAACACAGAAATTGCATCGGAATTAAATAGAAAAGGGACAATGCTGACTTAAGTACAAGAAGAATGACTCTTCTTACTGTCTATGTTTTGAGCAATTCATGTGACACTAGTTATAGATTCCGATGCTTCACTTCAGGTTTACTGTATCCCTCTGACCTTCTTATTGACGATGAAACAAAGAAATTGTATCGGAATTAAATGCAAAAGGCACAATGCCGACTTAAGTACAAGAAGACTGACTCTTCTTACTCTCTATGTTTTGAACCATTCCTGTGACACTAGTTATAGATTCCGATGCTTCACTTCAGGTTTACTGTATCCCTTGGACCTTCTTATTGACGATGAAACACAGAAATTGCATCGCTATTAAATAGAAAAGGCACAATGCCGACTTAAGTACAAGAAGACTGACTCTTCCAAATGTCTATGTTTTGAACCATTCCTGTGACACTAGTTATAGATTCCGATGCTTCACTTCAGGTTTACTGTATCCCTTGGACCTTGTTATTGACGATGAAACACAGAAATTTCATCGGAATTAAATACAAAAGGCACAATGCCGACTTAAGTACAAGAAAACTGATTCTTCCGACTGTCTGTGTTTTGAAACATTCCTGTGACACTAGTTATAGATTCCGATGCATCACTTCAGGTTTACTGTATCCCTTGGACCTTCTTATTGACGATGTAACACAGAAATTGCATCAGAAGTAAATACAAAAGGCACAATGTCGACTTAACTACAAGAAGACTGACTCTTCTTGCTGTGTATGTTTTGAACCATTCCTGTGACCCTAGGTATAGATTCCGATGCTTCACTTCAGTTTAACTGCATCCGTTGGTCCTTCTTATTGACGACGAAACACAGAAATTGCATCGGAATTAAATACAAAAGGCACAATGTCGACTTTAGTACAAGAACACGGACTCTTCCTACTGTCTATGTTTTGAACCACTCCTGTGACACTAGTTATAGATTCCGATGCTTCACTTCAGGTTTACTGTATCCCTCTGACCTTCTTATTGATGATGCAACACAGAAATTGCATCGGAATTAAATACAACATGCACAATGCCGACTTAAGTACAAGAAGACTGACTCTTCTTACTGACTATGTTGTGAACATTTCCTGTGAGACCTGTTTTAGATTCCGATGCTTCACTATATGTTTACTGTATCCCTTGGACCTTCTTGTTGACGATGAAACACAGAAATTGTATCGGAATTAAATACAAAAGGCACAACGGCGACTTAAGTACAAGTAGACTGACCCTTCTTGCTGTGTATGTTTTGAACCTTGTCTGTGACACTAGTTATAGATTCCGATGCTTCACTTCAGGTTTACTGCATCCCTCTGACCTTCTTCTTGACGATGAAACACAGAAATTGCATCGGAATTAAATAGAAAAGGCACAATATCGACTTAAGTACAAGAAGACTGACTCTTCTTACTGTCTATGATTTGAACCATTCCTGTGACACAAGTTATAGATTCCGATGCTTCACTTCAGGTGTACTGTATCCCTTGGACCTTCTTATTGACGACGAAACACAGAAATTGCATCGGGATAAAATACAAAAGGCACAATGCCGACTTCAGTACAAGTACACTGACTCTTCTTCCTGTCTATGTTTTGAACCATTCCTGTGACACTAGTTATAGATTATGATGCTTCACTTCAGTTTTACTGTTTCCCTCTGACCTTCTTATTGACATTGAAACACAGAAATTGCATCGGAAATAAATAGAAAAGGCACAATGCCGACTTAAGTACAAGAAGACTGACTCTTCCTACTGTCTATGATTTGAACCATTCCTGTGACTCTAGTTATAGATTCCGATGCTTCACTTTACGTTTACTGTATCCCTCTGAACTTCTTATTGACGATGAAACACAGAAATTGCGTCGGAATTAAATACATGAGGCACAATGCCGACTTAAGTTCAAGAAAACTGACTCTTCTTACTTCCTATGTTTTGAACCTTTTCTGTGACACTAGTTATAGATTCCGATGCTTCACTTCAGGTTTACTGTATCCCTTGGACCTTCTTATTGACCGCGAAACACAGAAATTGCATCGGAATTAAATACAAAAGGCACAATGCCGACATAAGTACAAGGAGACTGACTTATCCGTGTCTATGTTTTGAACCATTCCTGTGGCACTAGATATAGATTCCGATGCTTCACTTCGGGTTTACGGTATCCCTTGGACCTTCTTATTGACGACGAAACACAGAAATTGCATCGGAATTAAATAGAAAAGGCACAATGCCGACTTAAGTACAAGAAAAATGACTCTTCCAAATGTCTATGTTTTGAACCATTCCTGTGATACTAGTTATAGATTTCGATGCTTCACTTTAGGATAACTGTATCCCTCTGACACTCTTATTCACGATGAAACACAGAAAATGCATCGGAATTAAATACAAAAGGCACAATGCCGACTTAAGAACAAGAAGACTGACTCTTCTTACTGTCTATGATTTGAACTATTCCTGTGACACTAGCTATAGATTCCGATGCTTCACTTCAGGTTTCCTGTATCCCTTGGACCTTCTTATCGACGATGAAACACAGAAATTGCATCGGAATTAAATACAAAAAGCACATTGCCGACTTAAGTACAAGAAGACTGACTCTTCTTACTGTCTATGATTTGAACCATTCCTGTGACCGTAGTTATAGATTCCGATGCTTCACTTCAGGTTTACTGTATCCCTTGGACCTTGTTATTGACGATGAAACACAGAAATTGCACCGGGATAAAATACAAAAGGCACAATGCCGACTTAAGTACAAGTACACTGACTCTTCTTCCTGTCTATGTTTTGAACCATTCCTGTGACACTAGTTATAGATTCTGATGCTTCACTTCAGTTTTACTGTTTCCCACTGACCTTCTTATTGACATTGAAACACAGAAATTGCATCGGAAATAAATAGAAAAGGCACAATGCCGACTTAAGTAAAAGAAGACTGACTCTTCCTACTGTCTAATTTGTGAACCATCCCTGTGACACTAGTTAGAGATTCCGAAGCTTCACTTCAGGTTTACTGTATCTCTCTGACCTTCTTATTGACGATGAAAGACAGAAATTGCATCGGAATTAAATAGAATAGGCACAATGCCGACATAAGTACAAGAAGACTGGCTCTTCTTACTAACTATGTTTTGAACCATTCCTGTGACACTAGTTATAGAGTCCGATGCTTACTTCAGGTTTACTGTATCCCTTGGACATTCTTATTGACGATGAAACCCAGAAATTGCATCAGAATTAAATACAAAAGCCACAATGCCAACTGAAGTACTAGAAGACTGACTCTTCTTACTCACTATGTTTTGAACCATTCCTGTGTCACTAGTTATAGATTCCGATGATTAACTTCACGTTTACTGTATCCCTTTACCCTTCTTAATGACGATGAAACACAGAAATTGCATCGGAATTAAATAGAAAAGGGACAATGCTGACTTAAGTACAAGAAGAATGACTCTTCTTACTGTCTATGTTTTGAGCAATTCATGTGACACTAGTTATAGATTCCGATGCTTCACTTCAGGTTTACTGTATCCCTCTGACCTTCTTATTGACGATGAAACAAAGAAATTGTATCGGAATTAAATGCAAAAGGCACAATGCCGACTTAAGTACAAGAAGACTGACTCTTCTTACTCTCTATGTTTTGAACCATTCCTGTGACACTAGTTATAGATTCCGATGCTTCACTTCAGGTTTACTGTATCCCTTGGACCTTCTTATTGACGATGAAACACAGAAATTGCATCGCTATTAAATAGAAAAGGCACAATGCCGACTTAAGTACAAGAAGACTGACTCTTCCAAATGTCTATGTTTTGAACCATTCCTGTGACACTAGTTATAGATTCCGATGCTTCACTTCAGGTTTACTGTATCCCTTGGACCTTGTTATTGACGATGAAACACAGAAATTTCATCGGAATTAAATACAAAAGGCACAATGCCGACTTAAGTACAAGAAAACTGATTCTTCCGACTGTCTGTGTTTTGAAACATTCCTGTGACACTAGTTATAGATTCCGATGCATCACTTCAGGTTTACTGTATCCCTTGGACCTTCTTATTGACGATGAAACACAGAAATTGCATCAGAAGTAAATACAAAAGGCACAATGCCGACTTAACTACAAGAAGACTGACTCTTCTTGCTGTGTATGTTTTGAACCATTCCTGTGACCCTAGGTATAGATTCCGATGCTTCACTTCAGTTTAACTGCATCCGTTGGTCCTTCTTATTGACGACGAAACACAGAAATTGCATCGGAATTAAATGGAAAAGGCACAATGCCGACTTAAGTACAACGAGACTGAGTTATCCGTGTCTATGTTTTGATCCATTCCTGTGGCACTAGATATAGATTCCGATGCTTCACTTCAGGTTTACGGTATCCCTTGGACCTTCTTATTGACGACGAAACACAGAAATTGCATCGGAATTAAATACAAAAGGCACAATGCCGACTTAAGTAGAAGAAAAATGACTCTTCCAACTGTCTATGGTTTGAACCATTCCTGTGATACTAGTTATAGATTTCGATGCTTCACTTTGGGTTTACTGTATCCCTCTGACACTCTTATTCACGATGAAACACAGAAAATGCATCGGAATATAATACAAAAGGCACAATGCCGACTTAAGTACAAGAAAACTGATTCTTCCGACTGTCTATGTTTTGAACCATTCCTGTGGCACTAGATATAGATTCCGATGCTTCACTTCAGGTTTACGGTATCCCTTGGACCTTCTTATTGACGACGAAACACAGAAATTGCATCGGAATTAAATAGAAAAGGCACAATGCCGACTTAAGTACAAGAAAAATGACTCTTCCAACTGTCTATGTTTTGAACCATTCCTGTGATACTAGTTATAGATTTCGATGCTTCACTTTAGGTTTACTTTTTCCCTCTGACACCCTTATTTACGATGAAACACAGAAAATGCATCGGAATTAATTACAAAAGGAACAATGCCGACTTAACTACAAGAAGACTGACTCTTCTTACTGTCTATGATTTGAACCATTCCAGTGACACTAGTTATAGATTCCGATGCTTCACTTCAGGTTTCCTGTATCCCTTCGACCTTCTTATCGACGATGAAACACAGAAATTGCATCGGAAATAAATACAAAAGGCACAATGCCGACTTAAGTACAAGAAGACTGACTCTTCTTACTGTCTATGATTTGAACCATTCCTGTGACCCTAGTTATAGATTCCGATGCTTCACTTCAGGTTTACTGTATCCCTTGGACCTTGATATTGACGATGAAACACACAAATTGCATCGGACTTAAATACAAAATGCACAATGCCGACTTAAGTACAAGAAGACTGACTCTTCTTACTGACTATGTTGTGAACATTTCCTGTGAGACCTGTTTTAGATTCCGATGCTTCACTATATGTTTACTGTATCCCTTGGACCTTCTTATTGACGATGAAACACAGAAATTGCAGCGGAATTAAATACAAAAGGCACAATGTCGACTTAAGTACAAGAAGACGGACTCTTCCTACTGTCTATGTTTTGAACCATTCCTGTGACACTAGTTATAGATTCCGATGCTTCACTTCAGGTTTACTGTATCCCTCTGACCTTCTTATTGATGATGAAACACAGAAATTGCATCGGAATTAAATACAACATGCACAATGCCGACTTAAGTACAAGAAGACTGACTCTTCTTACTGACTATGTTGTGAACATTTCCTGTGAGACCTGTTTTAGATTCCGATGCTTCACTATATGTTTACTGTATCCCTTGGACCTTCTTATTGACGATGAAACACAGAAATTGCATCGGAATTAAATACAAAAGGCACAACGCCGACTTAAGTACAAGTAGACTGACCCTTCTTGCTGTGTATGTTTTGAACCTTGTCTGTGACACTAGTTATAGATTCTGATGCTTCACTTCAGGTTTACTGCATCCCTCTGACCTTCTTCTTGATGATGAATGACAGAAATTGCATCGGAATTAAATAGAAAAGGCACAATATCGACTTAAGTACAAGAAGACTGACTCTTCTTACTGTCTATGATTTGAACCATTCCTGTGAAGATTCCGATGCTTCACTTCAGGTGTACTGTATCCCTTGGACCTTCTTATTGACGATGAAACACAGAAATTGCATCGGGATAAAATACAAAAGGCACAATGCCAACTTAAGTACAAGTACACTGACTCTTCTTTCTGTCTATGTTTTGAACCATTCCTGTGACACTAGTTATAGATTCTGATGCTTCACTTCAGTTTTACTGTTTCCCTCTGACCTTCTTATTGACATTGAAACACAGAAATTGCATCGGAAATAAATAGAAAAGGCACAATGCCGACTTAAGTAAAAGAAGACTGACTCTTCCTACTGTCTAATTTGTGAACCATCCCTGTGACACTAGTTAGAGATTCCGAAGCTTCACTCAGGTTTACTGTATCTCTCTGACCTTCTTATTGACGATGAAAGACAAAAATTGCATCGGAATTAAATAGAATAGGCACAATGCCGACATAAGTACAAGAAGACGGGCTCTTCTTACTAACTATCTTTTGATCCATTCCTGTGACACTAGTTATAGAGTCCGATGCATACTTCAGGTTTACTGTATCCCTTGGACATTCTTATTGACGATGAAACACAGAAATTGCATCACAATTAAATACAAAAGCCACAATGCCGACTGAAGTACTAGAAGACTGACTCTTCTTACTGTCCATGTTTTGAACCATTCCTGTGTCACTAGTTATAGATTCCGATGATTCACTTTACGTTTACTGTACCCCTTTGCCCTTCTTAATGACGATGAAACACAGAAATTGCATCGGAATTAAATAGAAAAGGCACAATGCTGACTTAAGTACAAGAAGAATGACTCTTCTTACTGTCTATATTTGAACAATTCCTGTGACACTAGTTATAGATTCCGATGCTTCACTTCAGGTTTACTGTATCCCTCTGACCTTCTTATTGACGATGAAACAAAGAAATTGTATCGGAATTAAATGCATAAGGCAAATTGCCGACTTAAGTACAAGAAGACTGACTCTTCTTACTCTCTATGTTTGAACCATTCCTGTGACACTAGATATAGATTCCTATGCTTCACTTCAGGTTTACTGTACCCCTTGGACCTCCTTATTGACGACGAAACACAGAAATTGCATCGGTATTAAATAGAAAAGGCACAATGCCGACTTAAGTACAAGAAGACTGACTCTTCCAACTGTTATTGTTTTGAACCATTCCTGAGACACTAGTTATAGATTCCGATGCTTCACTTCAGGTTTACTGTATCCCTTGGACCTTGTTTCTGACGATGAAACACAGAAATTGCATCGGAATTAAATACAAAAGGCACAATGCCGACTTAAGTACAAGAAAACTGAATCTTCCGACTGTCTGTGTCTTGAAACATTCCTGTGACACTACTTATACATTCCGATGCATCACTTCAGGTTTACTGTATCCCTTGGACCTTCTTATTGACGATGAAACACAGAAATTGCATCAGAAGTAAATACAAAAGGCACAATGCCGACCAAACTACAAGAAGACTGACGCTTCTTGCTGTGTATGTTTTGAACCATTCCTGTGACACTAGTTATAGATTCCGATGCTTCACTTCAGGTTTACTGCATCCGTTGGACCTTCTTATTGACGACGAAACACAGATATTGAATCGGAATCAAATAGAAAAGGCACAATGCCGACTGAAGTACTAGAAGACTGACTCTTCTTACTGTCCATGTTTTGAACCATTCCTGTGTCACTAGTTATAGATTCCGATGATTCACTTTACGTTTACTGTACCCCTTTGCCCTTCTTAATGACGATGAAACACAGAAATTGCATCGGAATTAAATAGAAAAGGCACAATGCTGACTTAAGTACAAGAAGAATGACTCTTCTTACTGTCTATGATTTGAACCATTCCTGTGACTCTAGTTATACATTCCGATGCTTCACTTCACGTTTACTGTATCCCTCTGAACTTCTTATTGACGATGAAACACAGAAATTGCATCGGAATTAAATACAAAAGGCACAATGCCGACATAAGTACAAGAAGACTGACTCTTCTTACTGTCTATGTTTTGAACCTTTTCTGTGACACTAGTTATAGATTCCGATGCTTCACTTCAGGTTTACTGTATCCCTTGAACAGTCTTATTGACGACAAAACACAGAAATTGCATCGGAATTAAATACAAAAGGCACAGTGCCTACTTCAGTACAAGAAGACTGACTTATCCGTGTCTGTGTTTTGAACCATTCCTGTGGCACTAGATATAGATTCCGATGCTTCACTTCAGGTTTACGGTATCCCTTGGACCTTCTTATTGACGACGAAACACAGATATTGCATCGGAATTTAATAGAAAAGGCACAAAGCCGACTTAAGTACAAGAAAAATGACTCTTCCAACTGTCTATGTTTTGAACCATTCCTGTGATACTAGTTATAGATTTCGATGCTTCACTTTAGGTTTACTGTATCCCTCTGACACTCTTATTCACAATGAAACACAGAAAATGCATCGGAATTAAATACAAAAGGCACAATGCCGACTTAAGTACAAGAAGACTGACTCTTCTTACTGTCTATGATTTGAACCATTCCTGTGACCCTAGTTATAGATTCCGATGCTTCACTTCAGGTTTACTGTATCCCTTGGACCTTGTTAATGACGATGAAACACACAAATTGCATCGGACTTGGATAAAAAATGCACAATGCCGACTTAAGTACAAGAAGACTGATTCTTCTTACTGACTATGTTGTGAACATTTTCTGTGAGACCTGTTTTAGATTCCGATGCTTCACTATATGTTTACTGTATCCCGTGGACCTTCTCATTGACGACGAAACACAGAAATTGCATGGGAATTAAGTAGAAAAGGCACAATGCTGACTTAAGTATAAGAAGACTGACTCTTTTTACTGACTGTGATTTGAACATTTCCTGTGAGACCAGTTTTAGATTCCGATGCTTCACTATATGTTTACTGTATCCCTTGGACCTTCTTATTGACGATGAAACACAGAATTGCATCGGAAATAAATACAAAAGGCACAAGGCCGACTTAAGCACAAGAAGACTGACTCCTCTTACTGTCTAGGTATTGAACCATTCCTGTGACACTAGCTATGGATTCCGATGCTTCACTTCAGGTTTACTGTATCCCTTGGACCTTGTTATTGACGATGAAACACAGAAATTGCATCGGAATTAAATACAAAAGGCACAATGCCGACTTAAGTACAAGAAAACTTATTCTTCCGACTGTCTATGTTTTGAACCATTCCTGTGACACTAGTTATAGATTCCGATGCATCACTTCAGGTTTACTGTACCCCTTGGACCTTCATATTGACGATGAAACACAGAAATTGTATCAGAAGTAAATACAAAAAGGGCACAATGCCGACTTAACTACAAGAAGACTGACTCTTCTTGCTGTGTATGTTTTGAACCATTCCTGTGACACTAGTTATAGATTCCGATGCTTCACTTCAGGTTTACTGCATCCGTTGGACCTTCTTATTGACGACGAAACACAGAAATTGCATCGGAATTAAATAGAAATGGCACAATGCCAACTTAAGTATAAGAAGACTGATTCTTCCTACTGTCTATGATTTGAACCATTCCTGTGACTCTAGTTATAGATTCCTATGCTTCACTTCACGCTTACTGTATAACTCTGAACTTCTTATTGACGATGAAACACAGAAATTGCATCGGAATTAAATACAAAAGTCACAATGCCGACTTAAGTACAAGAAGACTGACTCTTCTTACTGTCTATGTTTTGAACCTTTGCTGTGACACTAGTTATAGATTCCGATGCTTCACTTCAGGTTTACTATATCCCTTGGACAGTCTTATTGACGACGAAACACAGAAATTGCATCGGAATTATATACAAAAGGCACAATGCCGACTTAAGTACAAGGAGACTGACTTATCCGTGTCTATGTTTTGAACCATTCCTGTGGCACTAGATACAGATTCCGATGCTTCACTTCAGGTTTACGGTATCCCTTGGACCTTCTTATTGACGACGAAACACAGAAATTGCATCGGAATTAAATAGAAAAGGCACAATGCCGACTTAAGTAAAGAAAAATGACTCTTCCAACTGTCTATGTTTTGAACCATTCCTGTGACTCTAGTTATAGATTCCTATGCTTCACTTCACGCTTACTGTATAACTCTGAACTTCTTATTGACGATGAAACACAGAAATTGCATCGGAATTAAATACAAAAGGCACAATGCCGACTTAAGTACAAGAAGACTGACTCTTCTTACTGTGTATGTTTTGAACCTTTTCTGTGACACTAGTTATAGATTCCGATGCTTCACTTCAGGTTTACTGTATCCCTTGGACTGTCTTATTGACGGCGAAACACAGAAATTGCATCGGAATTAAATACATAAGGCACAATGCCGACTTAAGTACAAGGAGTCTGACTTATCCGTGTCTATGTTTTGAACCATTCCTGTGGCACTAGATATAGATTCCGATGCTTCACTTCCGGTTTACGGTATCCCTTGGACCTTCTTATTGACGACGAAACACAGAAATTGCATCGGAATTAAATAGAAAAGGCACAATGCCGACTTAAGTACAAGAAAAATGACTCTTCCAACTGTCTATGTTTTGAACCATTCCTGTGATACTAGTTATAGATTTCGATGCTTCACTTTAGGTTTACTGTATCCCTCTGACACTCTTGTTCACGATGAAACACAGAAAATGCATCGGAATTAAATACAAAAGGCGCAATGCCCGACTTAAGTACAAGAAGACTGACTCTTCTTACTGTCTATGATTTGAACCATTCCTGTGACACTAGCTATAGATTCCGATGCTTCACTTCAGGTTTCCTGTATCCCTTGGACCTTCTTATCGACGATGAAACACAGAAATTGCATCGGAATTAAATACAAGAGGCACAATGCCGACTTAAGTACAAGAAGACTGACTCTTCTTACTGTCTATGATTTGAACCATTCCTGTGACCCTAGTTATAGATTCCGATGCTTCACTTCAGGTTTACTGTATCCCTTGGACCTTGTTATTGACGATGAAACACACAAATTGCATCGGACTTAGATACAAAATGCACAATGCCGACTTAAGTACAAGAAGACTGACTCTTTTTACTGGCTATGTTGTGAACATTTCCTGTGAGACCTGTTTTTGATTCCGATGCTTCACTATATGTTTACTGTATCCCGTGGACCTTCTTATTGACGACGAAACACAGAAATTGCATGGGAATCAAGTAGAAAAGGCACAATGCTGACATAAGTATAAGAAGACTGACTCTTCTTACTGACTGTGATTTGAAAATTTCCTGTTAGACCAGTTTTAGATTCCGATGCTTCACTATATGTTTACTGTATCCCTTGGACCTTGTTATTGACAATGAAACACAGAATTGCATCGGAAATAAATACAAAAGGCACAAGGCCGACTTAAGCCCAAGAAGACTGACTCTTCTTACTGTCTATGTTTTGAACCATTCCTGTGACACTAGTTATAGATTCCGATGCTTCACTTCAGGTTTACTGTATCCCTTGGACCTTGTTATTGACGATGAAACACAGAAATTGCATCGGAATTAAATACAAAAGGCACAATGCCGAGTTAAGTACAAGAAAACTGATTCTTCCGACTGTCTATGTTTTGAACCATTCCTGTGACACTAGTTATAGATTCCGATGCATCACTTCAGGTTTACTGTCCCCTTGGACCTTCATATTGACGATGAAAACCAGAAATTGCATCAGAAGTAAATACAAAAGGCACAATGCCGACTTAACTACAAGAAGACTGACTCTTCTTGCTGTGTATGTTTTGAACCATTCCTGTGACACTAGTTATAGATTCCGATGCTTCACTTCAGGTTTACTGCATCCGTTGGACCTTCTTATTGACGACGAAACACATAAATTGCATCGGAATTAAATAGGAAAGGCACAATGCCAACTTAAGTACAAGAAGACTGACTCTTCCTACTGTCTATGATTTGAACCATTCCTGTGACTCTAGTTATAGATTCCTATGCTTCACTTCACGTTTACTGTATAACTCTGAACTTCTTATTGACGATGAAACACAGAAATTGCATCGGAATTAAATACAAAAGGCACAATGCCGACTTAAGTACAAGAAGACTGACTCTTCTTACTGTCTATGTTTTGAACCTATTGTGTGACACTAGTTATAGATTCCGATGCTTCACTTCAGGTTTACTGTATCCCTTGGACAGTCTTATTGACGACGAAACACAGAAATTGCATCGGAATTAAATACAAAAGGCACAATGCCGACTTAAGTACAAGAAAAATGACTCTTCCAACTGTCTATGTTTTGAACCATTCCTGCGATACTAGTTATAGATTTCGATGCTTCACTTTAGGTTTACTGTATCCCTCTAACACTATTATTTACGATGAAACACAGAAAATGCATCGGAATTAAATACAAAAGGCACAATGCCGACTTAAGTACAAGAAGACTGACTCTTCTTACTGTCTATGATTTGAACCATTCCTGTGACACTAGTTATAGATTCCGATGCTTCACTTCAGGTTTCCTGTATCCCTTGGACCTTCTTATCGACGATGAAACACAGAAATTGCATCGGAATTAAATACAAGAGGCACAATGCCGACTTAAGTACAAGAAGACTGACTCTTCTTACTGTCTATGATTTGAACCATTCCTGTGACCCTAGTTATAGATTCCGATGCTTCACTTCAGGTTTACTGTATCCCGTGGACCTTCTTATTGACGACGAAACACAGAAATTGCATGGGAATCAAGTAGAAAAGGCACAATGCTGACATAAGTATAAGAAGACTGACTCTTCTTACTGACTGTGATTTGAAAATTTCCTGTGAGACCAGTTTTAGATTCCGATGCTTCACTATATGTTTACTGTATCCCTTGGACCTTCTTATTGACAATGAAACACAGAATTGCATCGGAAATAAATACAAAAGTCACAAGGCCGACTTAAGCCCAAGAAGACTGACTCTTCTTACTGTCTAAGTTTTTGAACCATTCCTGTGACACTAGTTACAGATTCCGATGCTTCACTTCAGGTTTACTGTATCCCTTGGACCTTGTTATTGACGATGAAACACAGAAATTGCATCGGAATTAAATACAAAAGGCACAATGCCGAGTTAAGTACAAGAAAACTGATTCTTCCGACTGTCTATGTTTTGAACCATTCCTGTGACACTAGTTATAGATTCCGATGCATCACTTCAGGTTTACCGTCCCCTTGGACCTTCATATTGACGATGAAACACAGAAATTGCAACGGAAGTAAATACAAAAGGCACAATGTCGACTTAAGTGCAAGAAGACGGACTCTTCCTACTGTCTATGTTTTGAACCATTCCTGTGACACTAGTTATAGATTCCGATGCTTCACTTCAGGTTGACTGTATCCCTCTGACCTTCTTATTGATGATGAAACACAGAAATTGCATCGGAATTAAATACAACATGCACAATGCCGACTTAAGTACAAGAAGACTGACTCTTCTTACTGACTATGTTGTGAACATTTCCATTGAGACCTGTTTTAGATTCCGATGCTTCACTATATGTTTACTGTATCCCTTGGACCTTCTTATTGACGATGAAACACAGAAATTGCATCGGAATTAAATACAAAAGGCACAACGCCGACTTAAGTACAAGTAGACTGACCCTTCTTGCTGTATATGTTTTGAACCTTGTCTGTGACACTAGTTATAGATTCCGATGCTTCACTTCAGGTTTTTTGCATCCCTCTGACCTTCTTCTTGATGATGAAACACAGAAATTGCATCGGAATTAAATAGAAATGGCACAATATCGACTTAAGTACAAGAAGACTGACTCTTCTTACTGTATATGATTTGAACCATTCCTGTGACATTAATTATAGATTCTGATGCTTCACTTCAGTTTTACTGTTTCCCTCTGACCTTCTTATTGACATTGAAACACAGAAATTGCATCGGAAATAAATAGAAAAGGCACAATGCCGACTTAAGTAAAAGAAGACTGACTCTTCCTACTGTCTACTTTGTGAACCATCCCTGTGACACTAGTTAGAGATTCCGAAGCTTCACTTCAGGTTTACTGTATCTCTCTGACCTTCTTATTGACGATGAAAGACAGAAATTGCATCGGAATTAAATAGAATAGGCACAATGCCGACATAAGTACAAGAACACTGGCTCTACTTACTAACTATGTTTTGAACCATTCCTGTGACACTAGTTATAGAGTCCGATCCTTACTTCAGGTTAACTGTATCCCTTGGACATTCGTATTGACGATGAAACACAGAAATTGCATCAGAATTAAATACAAAAGCCACAATGCCGACTGAAGTACTAGAAGACTGACTCTTCTTACTGTCTATGTTTTGAGCAGTTCCTGTGACACTAGTTATAGATTCCGATGCTTCACTTCAGGTTTACTGTATCCCTCTTACCTACTTATTGACGATGAAACAAAGAAATTGTATCGGAATTAAATGCAAAAGGCACAATGCCGACAAAACACAAGAAGACTGACTCTTCTTACTATCTATGTTTTGAACCATTCCTGTGACACTAGTTATAGATTCCGATGCTTCACTTCAGGTTTACTGTATCCCTTGGACCTTCTTATTGCTGACGATGCACAGAAATTGCATCGGTATTAAATAGAAAAGGCACAATGCCGACTTAAGTAGAAGAAGACTGACTCTTTCAACTGTCTATGTTTTGAACCATTCCTGTGACACTAGTTATAGTTTCCGATGCTTCACTTCAGGTTTACTGTATCCCTTGTACCTTGTTATTGACGATGAAACACAGAAATTGCATAGGAATTAAATACAAAAGGCACAATGCCGACTTAAGTACAAGAAAACTGAATCTTCGGACTGTCTGTGTTTTGAAACATTCCTGTGACACTAGTTATAGATTCCGATGTATCACTTCAGGTTTACTGTATCCCTTGGACCTTCTTATTGACGATGAAACACAGAAATTGCATCAGAAGTAAATACAAACGGCACAATGCCGACTTAACTACAAGAAGACTGACTCTTCTTGCTGTGTATGTTTTGAACCATTCCTGTGACACTAGTTATAGATTCCGATCCTTCACTTCAGGTTCACTGCATCCGTTGGGCCTTCTTATTGACGACGAAACACAGAAATTGAATCGGAATTATATAGAAAAGGCACAATGCCAACTTAAGTACAAGAAGACTGACTCTTCCTACTGGCTATGATTTGAACCATTCCTGTGACTCTAGTTATAGATTCCGATGCTTCACTTCACGTTTACTGTATCCCTCTGAACTTCTTATTGACGATGAAACACAGAAATTGCATCGGAATTAAATACAAAAGGCACAATGCCGACTTAAGTACAAGAAGACTGACTCTTCTTACTGTCTATGATTTGAACCATTCCTGTGACCCTAGTTATAGATTCCGATGCTTCACTTCAGGTTTAGTGTATCCCTTGGACCTTGTTATTGACGATGAAACACACAAATTGCATCGGACTTGGATAAAAAATGCACAATGCCGACTTAAGTACAAGAAGACTGATTCTTCTTACTGACTATGTTGTGAACATTTCCTGTGAGACCTGTTTTAGATTCCGATGCTTCACTATATGTTTACTGTATCCCTCTGACCTTCTTATTGACGATGAAACAAAGAAATTGTATCGGAATTAAATGCAAAAGGCACAATGTCGACTTAAGTACAAGAGGACTGACTCTTCTTACTCTCTATGCTTTGAACAATTTCTGCGACACTAGTTATAGATTCCGATGCTTCACTTCAGGTTTACTGTATCCCTTGGACCTTCTTATTGACGACGAAACTCAGAAATTGCATCGGTATTAAATAGAAAAGGCACAATGCCGACTTAAGTACAAGAAGACTGACTCTTCCAACTGTCTATGTTTTGAACCATTCCTGTGACACTAGTTATTGATTCCGTTGCTTCACTTCAGGTTTCATGTATCCCTCTGACACTCTTTTTGACGATGAAACACAGAAATTGCATCGGAATTAAATACAAAAGGCACAACGCCGACTTAAGTACAAGAAGACTGATTCTTCTTACTGTCTATGTTTTGAACCATTCCTGTGACACTAGTTATAGATTCCGAAGCTTCACTTCAGGTTTACTGTATCCTTTGGACCTTCTTTTTGACGATGAAACACAGGATTTGCATCGGAATTCAACACAAAAGGCACAATGCCGACTTAAGTACAAGAAGACTGACTCTTCTTACTGACAATGTTGTGAACATTTCCTGTGAGATTAGTTTTAGATTCCGATGCTTCACTATATGTTTACTGGATCCCTTGGACCTTCTTATTGACGACGAAACACAGAAATTGCATCGGTATTAAATAGAAAACGCACAATGCCGACTTAAGTACAAGAAGACTGGCTCTTCCAACTGTCTATGTTTTGAACCATTCCTGTGACACTAGTTATAGATTCCGATGCTTCACTTCAGGTTTCATGTATCCCTCTGACACTATTTTTGACGATGAAACACAGAAATTGCATCGGAATTAAATACAAAAGGCACAACGCCGACTTAAGTACAAGAAGACTGATTCTTCCTACTGTCTATGTTTTGACCCATCCTGTGACACTAGTTATAGATTCCGAAGCCTCACTTCAGGTTTACTGTATCCTTTGGACCTTCTTATTGACAATGAAACACAGAAATTGCATCGGAATTAAATACAAAAGGCACAATGCCGACTCAAATACAAGATGGCTGGCTCTTCTTACTCTCTATGTTTTGAACCTTTCCTGTGAGACCGGTTTTTGATTCCGATGCCTTACTTCAGGTTTACTGTATCCCGTGGACCTTCTTATTGACGACAAAACACAGAAATTGCATGGGAATTAAGTAGAAAAACACAATGCTGACTTAAGTATAAGAAGATTGACTCTTCATACTGACTATGATTTGAACACTTCCTGTGAGACCAGTTTTAGATTCCGATGCTTCACCATATGTTTACTGGATCCCTTGGACCTTCTTATTAACGATGAAACACAGAAATTGCATCGGAATTAAATACAAAAGGCACAATGCCGACTTAAGTACAAGAAGACTGACTCTTCCAACTGTCTACGTTTTGAACTATTCCTGTGACACTAGTTATAGATTCCGATGCTTCACTTCAGGTTTAATGTATCCCTCTGACACTCTTTTTGACGATTAATCACAGAAATTGCATCAGAAGTAAATACAAAAGGCACAATGCCGACTTAACTAACAAGAAAACTGACTCTTCGAGCTGTGTAAGTTTTGAACCATTCCTGTGACACTAATTATAGATTCCGATGCTTCACTTCAGGTTTACTGAATCCCTCACACCTTCTTACTGATGACGAAACACAGAAATAGCATCGGAATTAAATAGAAAAGGCACAATGCCAACTTAAGCACAAGAAGACTGACTCTTCCTACTGTCTATGTTTTGAACCATTCCCGTGACACTAGTTATAGATTCCGATGCATCAGTTCAGGTTTACTGTTTCCCTTGGACCTTCTTATTGACGTAGAAACAAAGAAATTGCATCAGAAGTAAATAAAAAAGGCACAATGCCGACTTAACTAACAAGAAGACTGACTCTTCTTGCTGTGTATGCTTTGAACCATTCCTGTGACACTAGTTATAGATTCCGATGCTTCACTTCAGGTTTACTGAATCCCTCAGATTTTCTTATTGACGATGAAACACAGAAATTGCATCGGAATTAAATAGAAAAGGCACAATGCCAACTTAAATACAAGAAGACTGACTCTTCCTACTGTCTATGTTTTGAACCATTCCTGTGACTCTTGTTATAGATTCCGATGCTTCATTTCACGTTTACTGTATCCCTCTGAACTTCTTATTGACGATGAAACACAGAAATTGCATCGGAGTTAAATACAAAAGGCACAACGCCGACTTAAGTACAAGAAGACTGATTCTTCTTACTGTCTATGTTTTGAACCATTCCTGTGACACTAGTTATAGATTCCGAAGCTTCACCTAAGGTTTACTGTATCCTTTGGACCTTCTTATTGACGATGAAACACAGAATTTGCATCGGAATTAAATACAAAAGGCACAATGCCGACTTAAGAACAAGAAGACTGACTTTTCTTACTGTCTATGTTTTGAGCAATTCCTGTGACACAAGTTATAGATTCCGATGCTTCACTTCAGGTTTCATGTATCCCTCTGACACTCTTTTTGACGATGAAACACAGAAATTGCATCGGAATTAAATACAATAGGCACAACGCCGACTTAATTACAAGAAGACTGATTCTTCTTACTGTCTATGCTTTGAACCATTCCTGTGACACTAGTTATAGAATCCGAAGCTTCACTTCCGGTTTTTTGTATCCTTTGGACCTTCTTATTGACGATGAAACACAGGATTTGCATCGGAATTCAATACAAAAGGCACAATGCCGACTTAAGTACAAGAAGACTGATTCTTCCAACTGTCTATGTTTTGAACCATTCCTGTGACACTAGTTATAGATTCCGAAGCTTCACTTCAGGTTTACTGTATCCTTCGGACCTTCTTATTGACGACGAAACACAGAAATTGAATCAGGATTAAATACAAAAGGCACAATGCCGACTTTAGTACAAGAAGACTGACCCTTCCCACTGTCTATGTTTTCACCATTCCTGTGACACTAGTTATAGATTCCGATGCTTCACTTCAGGTTTACTGTATCCCTTGGACCTTCTTATTGCCGACGAAACACAGAAATTGAATCGGGATTAAATAGAAAAGGCACAATGCCGAATTAAGTTCAAGAAGACTGATTCTTCCTACTGTCTATGTTTAAACCATTCCTGTAACACTAGTTATAGATTCCGATGCTTCACTTCAGGTTTACAGTATCCCTCCGACCTTCGTATTGAGATGAAACACAGAAATTGCATCGGAATTAAATACAAAATGCACAATGTCGACTCAAATATAAGATGACTGGCTCCTCTTACTCTCTATGTTTTGAACCTCTCCTGTGAGACCGGTTTTAGATTCTGATGCTTCACTTCAGGTTTACTGTATCCCTTGGACCTTCTTGTTGACGACGAAACACAGAAATTGCATCGGAATTAAATAGAAAAGGCACAATGCCGACTTAAGTACAAGAAGACTGACTCTTCCAACTGTCTATGATTTGAACCATTCCTGTGACACTAGTTATAGATTCCGATGCTTCACTTCAGCTTTACTGTATCCCTCTGACACTTTTATTGACGACGAAACACAGAAATAGCATCGGAATTAAATACAAAAGGCACAATGCTGACTTAAGAACAAGAAGACTGATTCTCTTACTGTCTATGTTTTGAACCATTCCTGTGACACTAGTTATAGATTCCGAAGCTACACTTCAGGTTTACTGTATCCTTTGGACCTTCTTATTGACGATGATACACAGGATTTGCATCGGAATTAAATACAAAAGGCACAGTGCCGACTTAAGTACAAGAAGACTGACTCTTCTTACTGACTATGCTGAGAACATTTCCTGTGAGACCAGTTTAAGATTCCGATGCTTCACTATATGTTTACTGTATCCCTTGGACCTTCTTATTGACGATGAAACACAGAAATTGCATCGGAATTAAATACAAAAGGCACAAAGCCGATTTAAGTATCAGCAGACTGACTCTTCTTACTGACTATGATTTGAACATTTCCTGTGAGACCAGTTTTAGATTCCGATGCATCACTATATGTTTACTGTATCCCTTGTACCTTCTTATTGACGATGAAACACAGAAATTGCATCGGAAGTAAATACAAAAGGCACAATGCCGACTTAAGTACAAGAAGACTGACTCTTCTTACTGTCTATGTTTTGAACCATTCCTGTGACACTAGTTATAGATTCCGATGCTTCACGTCAGGTTTACGGTATCCCTTGGACCTTCTTATTGACGATGAAACACAGAAATTGCATCGGAATTAAATACAAAAGGCACAATGCCGACTCAAATACAAGATGACTGGCTCTTCTTACTCTCTATGCTCTGAACCTTTCCTGTGAGACCGGTTTTAGATTCCGTTGCTTCACTACAGGTTTACTGTATCCCTTGGACCTTCTCATTGACGACGAAACACAGGAATTGCATCGGAATTAAATAGAAAACGCACAATGCCGACATAAGTACAAGAAGACTGACTCTTCTTACTGACTATGATTTGAACATTTCCTGTGAGACCAGTTTTAGATTCCGATGCTTCACTATATGTTTACTGTATCCCATGTACATTCTTGTTGACGATGAAACACAGAAATTGCATCGGAATTAAATACAAGAGGCCCAATGGCGACTTAAGTACAAGAAGACTGACTCATCTTACTGTCTACGTTTTGAACTATTCCTGTGACACTAGTTATAGATTCCGATGCTTCAATTCAGGTTTACTGTATCCCTTGGACCTTCTTATTGACGATGAAACACAGAAATTACATCGGAATTAAATACAAAATGCACAATGCCGACTTAAGTACAAGAGGACTGTCTCTTCCTGCTGTCTATGTTTTGAACCATTCCTGTGACACTAGTTACAGGTTCCGATGCATCACTTCAGGTTTAATGTATCCCTTGGACCTTCTTATTGACGATGAAACACAGAAATTGCATCGGAATTAAATACAAAAGGCACAATGCCCACTTAAGTACAAGAAGACTGACTCTTCTTGCTGTGTATGTTTTGAACCGTTCCTGTGAAACTAGTTATAGATTCCGATGCATCACTTCAAGTTTACTGTATCCCTCTGACCTTCTTATTGACGACGAAACACACAAATTGCATCGAAATTAAATAGAAAAGTCACAATGCCGACATAAGTACAAGAAGCCTGACTCTTCTTACGGTCTATGTTTGAACAATTCCTGCGACTCTAGTTATAGATTCCGATGCTTCACTTCAGGTTTACTGTATCCCTTGGACCTTCTTATTGACGATGAAAAACAGAAATTGCATCGGAATTAAATACAAAAGGCACAATACCTACTTATGTACAAGAAGACTGACTCTTCTTATTGTCTATGTTTTGAACCTTTCCTGTGATACTAGTTATTGATTTCGATGCTTCATTTCTGGTTTACTGTATCCCTCTGAACTTCTTATTGACGACGAAACACAGAAATTGCATCGGAATTAAATTGAAAAGGCACAATGCCGAATTAAGTACAATGAGACTGACTCTTCCTACTGTCTATGTTTTGAAAAATTCCTGTGACGCTAATTATAGATTCCGATGCTTCACTTCAGTCTTACTGTGTCCCTCTGACCTTCTCATTGACGTTGAAACACAGAAATTGCATCGGAATTAAATACAAAAGGCACAATGCCGACTTAAGTACAAAAAGACTGACTCTTCTTACTGTTTATGTTTTGAACCATTCCTGCGACACTAGTTATAGATTCCGATGCTTCAATTCAGGTTTATTGTATCCCTTGGACCTTCTTATTGACGACGAAACACGGAAATTGCATCGGAATTAAATAGAACAGGCACAATGCCGGCTTAAGTACAAGAAGACTGACACTTCCTACTGTCTATGTTTTGAAAAATTCTTGTGAGACCAGTTTTAAGTTCCGATGATTCACTAGATGTTTACTGTATCCCTTGGACCTTCTTATTGACGACGAAACACAGAAATTGCATCGGAATTAAATAGAAAAGGCACAATGGCGACTTAAGTTCAAGAAGACTAACTCTTCTTACTGCCTATGTTTTGAACCATTCCTGTCACACTAGTTATAGATTCCGATGCTTCACTTCAGGTTTACTGCATCCCTTGGACCTTCTTATTGACGATGAAACACAGAAATTGCATCGGAATTAAATACAAAACTCACAATGCAGACTTAAGTACAAGAAGACTGACTCTTCCTACTGTCTATGTTGTGAACCATTCCGGTGACACTAGTTATAGATTCCGATGCATAACCTCAGGTTTACTGCATCCCTTGGACCTTCTTATTGACGATGAAACACAGAAATTGCATCGGAATTAAATACAAAAGGCACAATACCGACTTAAGTACAAGAAGACTGACTCTTCTTATTGTCTATGTTTTGAACCATTCCTGTGACACTAGTTATAGATATCGATGCTTCACTTCAGGTTTACTGCATCCCTCTGACCCTCTTATTGTCGACGAACCACAGAAATTCCATCGGAATTAAATAGAAAAGGCACAATGCAGACTTAAGATCAAGAAGACTAACTCTTCTTACTCTCTATGCTTTGAAGCATTTTTCTGACACTAGTTATGGATTCCGGTGCTTCACTTCAGGTTTACTGTATCCCTCTGACCTTCTTATTGACGATGAAACACAGAAATTGCATCGGAATTAAATACAAAAGGCAGAATGCCGACTTAAGTACAAGAAGACGACTCTTCTTACTGTCTATATTCTGAACCTTTCCTGTGACACTAGTTACAGATTCCGATGCTTCACTTCAGGTTTACTGTATCCCTTGCACCATCTTATTGACGACGAAACACAGAAATTGCATTTTAATTAAATAGAAAAGGCACAATGCCGACTTACGTACAAGAAGACTGACTCTTATTACAGTCTACGTTTTGAACAATTCCTGTGACACAAGTTATAGATTCCGATGCTTCACCTCAGGTTTACTGTAACCCTCTTACCTTCTAATTGACGATGAAACACAAAAATTGCATCGGAATTAAATACAAAACTCATAATGCCGACTTAAGTACAAGAAGACTGACTCTTCTCACTGTCTATGTTTTGAACCATTCCTGTGACACTGGTTATAGACTCAGATGCGTCACTTGAGGTTTACTGTATCCCTCTGACTTTCTTATTGACGATGAAACACAGAAATTGCATCGGAATTAAATAGAAAAGGCACAATGCCGACTTACGTACAAGAAGACTGACTCTTATTACAGTCTACGTTTTGAACAATTCCTGTGACACAAGTTATAGATTCCGATGCTTCACCTCAGGTTTACTGTAACCCTCTTACCTTCTAATTGACGATGAAACACAAAAATTGCATCGGAATTAAATACAAAACTCATAATGCCGACTTAAGTACAAGAAGACTGACTCTTCTCACTGTCTATGTTTAGAACCATTCCTGTGACACTGGTTATAGACTCAGATGCGTCACTTGAGGTTTACTGTATCCCTCTGACTTTCTTATTGACGATGAAACACAGAAATTGCATCGGAATTAAATTGAAATGGCACAATGCCGACTTACGTTGAAGAAGACTTACTCTTCCAACTGTCTATGTTTTGAACCATTCCTGTGACACTTGTTATAGATTCCGATGCTTCACTTCAGGTTTACTGTATCCCTTGGACCTTCGTATTGACGATCAAACACAGAAATTGCATCGGAATTAAATAGAAAAGGCACAATGTCGACTTAAGTTCTAGAAGGTTAACTCTTCCTACCCTCTATGCTTTGACCCATTCCTCTGACACTAGTTATGGATTCCGATGCTTCACTCCAGGTTTACTGTATCCCTCTGACCTTCTTAATGACGATGAAACTCAGAAATTGCATGGGAATTAAATACAAAAGGCACATTACCGACATAAGTACAAGCAGACTGACTCTTCTTACTCTCTATGTTCTGAACCTTTCCTGTGACACTAGTTATAGATTCCGATGCTTCACTATATGTTTACTGTATCCCTTGGACCTTCTTATTGACGACGAAACACAGAAATTGCATCGGAATTAAATAGAAAAGGCACAATGCCAAATTAAGTACAAGAAGACTGACTCTTCCTACTGTCTATGTTCTGAACCATTCCTGTGGCACTAGTTATAGATTCCGATGCTTCGCTTCAGGTTCACTGTATCCCTCTGACATTCTTATTGACGATGAAACACAGAAATTGCATCGGAATTAAATACAAAAGTCACATTGCCGACCTATGTACAAGAAGACTGACTCTTCCTACTGTCTATGTTTTGAACCATTTCTGTGACACTAGTTATAGAGTCCGATGCTTCACTTCAGGTTTACTGTATCCCTTGGACCTTCTTATTGACGATGAATCACAGAAATTGCATCGGAATTAAATACGAAAGGCAAAATGCCGACTTAAGTACAAGCAGACTGACTCTTCTTACTGTGTATATTTTGAACCATTCCTGTGACACTAGTTATAGATTCCGAAGCCTCACTTCAGGTTTACTGTATCCCTTGCACCTTCTTATTGACGATGAAACACAGAAATTGCATCGGAATTAAATACAAAAGGCTAAATGCCGACTTAAGTACAAGAAGACTGACTGTTCTTACTGTCTATGTTTTGAACCATTACTGTGACACTAGTTAAAGTTTCCGATGCTTCACTCCAGGTTTACTGTATCTCTTGGACCTTCTTATTGACGATGAAACACAGAAATTGCATCGGAATTAAATTCAAAAAGCACAATGCTGACTTAAGGACAAGAGGACTGACTCTTCTTACTGACTATGTTTTGAACCAATCCTGTGACACTAGTTATAGATTCCGATGCTTCACTTCAGGTCTACTGTATCCCCCGGACCATCTTATTGACGATGAAACACAGAAATTGCATTGGAAGTAAATACAAAAGGCACAATGCCGACTTAAGTACTAGAAGACTGACTCTTCTTACTGTCTATTTTTGAACCATTCCTGTGAAACTAGTTATAGATTCCGATGCTTCACTTCAGGTTTACTGTATCATTTGGACCTTCTTATTGACGACGAAACACTTAAATTGCATCGGAGTTAAATACAAAAGGCACAGTGCCGACTTAAGTTCAAGAAGACTTACTCTTCCAACTGTCTATGTTTTGAACCATTCCTGTGACACTTGTTATACATTCCGATGCTTCACTTCAGGTTTACTGTATCCCTTGGACCTTCTTATTGACGATGAAACACAGAAATTGCATCGGAATTAAATACAAAAAGCACAATGCCGTCTTAAGTACAAGAACACTGACTCTTCCTACTGTCTACGCTTAGAACCATTCCTGTGACACTAGTTATAGATTCCGATGCTTCACTTCAGGTTTACTTATCCCTCTGACCTTCTTATTGCCGATGAAACACAGAAATTAGATCGGAATTAAATAGAAAACGCACAATGCCGATTTAAGTACAAGAAGACTGACTCTTCTTACTGTCAATGATTTGAACCATTCCTTTGACACTAGTTATAGATTCCGATGCTTCACTTCAGGTTTACTGTATCCCTCAGACCTTCTTATTGACAATGAAACACAGATATTGCATTGGAATTAAATACAAAATGCACAATGTCGACTTAAGTACAAGAAGACTGACTCTTCTTACTGCTTATGTTTTGAACCTTTCCTGTGAGAACGGTTCGATTCCGATGCTTCACTTCTGGGTTTCTGTATTCCTTGGACCATCTTATTGACGACAAAACACAGATATTGCATCGGAATTTAATAGAAAAGGCACAATGCCGACTTAAGGACAAGAAGACTGACTCTTCTTACTGACTATGCTTTGAACATTTCGTGTGAGACCAGTTTTAGACCCCGGTGCTTCACTATATGTTACTGTATGCCTCTGACCTTCTTATTGACGATTAAACACAGAAATTGCATCGGAATTAAATACAAAAGGCACAATGCCGACTCAAGTACAAGCAGACTGGCTCTTCTTACTGCCTGTGTTTTGAACCTTTCCTGTAAGACCGGTTTTAGATTCCGATGCTTCACTTCAGGTTTACTGTATCCCATGGACCTTTTTATTGACGTCGAAACAAAGAAATTGCATCGAAATTAAATAGAAAAGGCACAATGCCGACTTAAGAACGAGAAAACTGACTCTTCTTACTGTCTATGTTTTGAACCATTCCTGTGACACTAGTTCTAGATTCCGATGCTTCACTTCAGGATTTCAGTATCCCTCTGACCTTCTTATTGACGATGAAAGACAGAAATTGCATCGGAATTAAATACAAAAGGCACAATGCCGACTTAAGTACAAGAAGACTGACTCTTCTTACTGACTATGTTTTGAACATTTCCTGTGAGAACAGTTTTAGATTCTGATGCTTCACTATATGTTTAGTGTATCCCTTGGACCTTCTTATTGACGGTGAAACACCGAAATTGCATCGATATTAAATACAAAAGGCACAATGCCGACTTAAGTACAAGAGGGTTGACTCTTCTTACTGACTATCATTTGAACATTTCCTGTGAGACCAGTTTTAGATTCCGATGCTTCACTATATGTTTACTGTATCCCTTGGACCTTCGTATTGACGATGAAACACAGAATTGCAGTGGAATTAAATACAAAAGGCTCAATGCCGACTTAAGCACAAGAGGTTTAACTCTTCTTACTGTCTGTGTTTTGAACCATTCCTGTGACATTAGTTATCGATTCGGATGCCTCACATCAGGAATACTGTATCGCTCTGACCTTCTTATCGACGATGAAACACAGAAATTGCATCGGAATTAAATACAAAAGGCACAATGCCGACTTAAGTACAAAAAGACTGACTCTTCTTACTGTTTATGTTTTGAACCATTCCTGCGACACTAGTTATAGATTCCGATGCTTCAATTCAGGTTTATTGTATCCCTTGGACCTTCTTATTGACGACGAAACACGGATATTGCATCGGAATTAAATAGAACAGGCACAATGCCGGCTTAAGTACAAGAAGACTGACACTTCCTACTGTCTATGTTTTGAAAAATTCTTGTGAGACCAGTTTTAAGTTCCGATGATTCACTAGATGTTTACTGTATCCCTTGGACCTTCTTATTGACGACGAAACACAGAAATTGCATCGGAATTAAATAGAAAAGGCACAATGGCGACTTAAGTTCAAGAAGACTAACTCTTCTTACTGCCTATGTTTTGAACCATTCCTGTCACACTAGTTATAGATTCCGATGCTTCACTTCAGGTTTACTGCATCCCTTGGACCTTCTTATTGACGATGAAGCACAGAAATTGCATCGGAATTAAATACAAAAGGCACAATACCGACTTAAGTACAAGAAGACTGACTCTTCTTATTGTCTATGTTTTGAACCATTCCTGTGACACTAGTTATAGATATCGATGCTTCACTTCAGGTTTACTGAATCCCTCTGACCCTCTTATTGTCGACGAACCACAGAAATTCCATCGGAATTAAATAGAAAAGGCACAATGCAGACTTAAGATCAAGAAGACTAACTCTTCTTACTCTCTATGCTTTGAAGCATTTTTCTGACACTAGTTATGGATTCCGGTGCTTCACTTCAGGTTTACTGTATCCCTCTGACCTTCTTATTGACGATGAAACACAGATATTGCATCGGAATTAAATACAAAAGGCAGAATGCCGACTTAAGTACAAGAAGACGACTCTTCTTACTGTCTATATTCTGAACCTCTCCTGTGACACTAGTTACAGATTCCGATGCTTCACTTCAGGTTTACTGTATCCCTTGGACCATCTTATTGACGACGAAACACAGAAATTGCATTTTAATTAAATAGAAAAGCACAATGCCGACTTAAGTACATGAAGACTGACTCTTCCCACTGTCTATGTTTTGAACCATTCCTGTGATACTAGTTATAGATTCCGATGCTTCACTTCGGGTTTACTGTATCCCTCTGACTTTCTTATTGCCGATGAAACACAGAAATTGCATCGGAATTAAATAGAAAAGGCACAATGCCGACTTACGTACAAGAAGACTGACTCTTATTACAGTCTACGTTTTGAACAATTCCTGTGACACAAGTTATAGATTCCGATGCTTCACCTCAGGTTTACTGTAACCCTCTTACCTTCTAATTGACGATGAAACACAAAAATTGCATCGGAATTAAATACAAAACTCATAATGCCGACTTAAGTACAAGAAGACTGACTCTTCTCACTGTCTATGTTTTGAACCATTCCTGTGACACTGGTTATAGACTCAGATGCGTCACTTGAGGTTTACTGTATCCCTCTGACTTTCTTATTGACGATGAAACACAGAAATTGCATCGGAATTAAATAGAAAAGGCACAATGCCGACTTACGTACAAGTAGACTGACTCTTATTACAGTCTACGTTTTGAACAATTCCTGTGACACAAGTTATAGATTCCGATGCTTCACCTCAGGTTTACTGTAACCCTCTTACCTTCTAATTGACGATGAAACACAAAAATTGCATCGGAATTAAATACAAAACTCATAATGCCGACTTAAGTACAAGAAGACTGACTCTTCTCACTGTCTATGCTTTGAACCATTCCTGTGACACTGGTTATAGACTCAGATGCGTCACTTGAGGTTTACTGTATCCCTCTGACATTCATATTGACAATGAAACAAAGAAATTGCATCGGAATTAAATAGAAATTAAATGGAAAACAGAAAAAATAACTACAAGAAGACTGACTCGTCTTACTGTCTATGATTTGAACCATTCCTGTGACACTTATTATAGATTCCGATGCATCACTTCAGGTTTACTGTATCCCTTGGACCTTCTTATTGACGACGATACACAGAAATTGCATCGGAATTAAATAGAAATCGCACAATGCCGACTTACGTTGAAGAAGACTTCCTCTTCCAACTGTCTATGTTTTGAACCATTCCTGTGACACTTGTTATAGATTCCGATGCTTCACTTCAGGTTTACTGTATCCCTTGGACCTTCGTATTGACGATCAAACACAGAAATTGCATCGGAATTAAATAGAAAAGGCACAATGTCGACTTAAGTTCTAGAAGGTTAACTCTTCCTACCCTCTATGCTTTGAACCATTCCTCTGACACTAGTTATGGATTCCGATGCTTCACTTCAGGTTTACTGTATCGCTCTGACCTTCTTAATGACGATGAAACTCAGAAATTGCATGGGAATTAAATACAAAAGGCACATTACCGACATAAGTACAAGCAGACTGACTCTTCTTACTCTCTATGTTCTGAACCTTTCCTGTGACACTAGTTATAGATTCCGATGCTTCACTATATGTTTACTGTATCCCTTGGACCTTCTTATTGACGACGAAACACAGAAATTGCATCGGAATTAAATAGAAAAGGCACAATGCCAAATTAAGTACAAGAAGACTGACTCTTCCTACTGTCTATGTTCTGAACCATTCCTGTGGCACTAGTTATAGATTCCGATGCTTCGCTTCAGGTTCACTGTATCCCTCTGACATTCTTATTGACGATGAAACACAGAAATTGCATCGGAATTAAATACAAAAGTCACATTCCCGACCTATGTACAAGAAGACTGACTCTTCCTACTGTCTATGTTTTGAACCATTTCTGTGACACTAGTTATAGAGTCCGATGCTTCACTTCAGGTTTACTGTATCCCTTGGACCTTCTTATTGACGATGAATCACAGAAATTGCATCGGAATTAAATACGAAAGGCAAAATGCCGACTTAAGTACAAGCAGACTGACTCTTCTTACTGTGTATATTTTGAACCATTCCTGTGACACTAGTTATAGATTCCGAAGCCTCACTTCAGGTTTACTGTATCCCTTGCACCTTCTTATTGACGATGAAAAACAGAAATTGCATCGGAATTAAATACAAAAGGCTAAATGCCGACTTAAGTACAAGAAGACTGACTGTTCTTACTGTCTATGTTTTGAACCATTACTGTGACACTAGTTAAAGTTTCCGATGCTTCACTCCAGGTTTACTGTATCTCTTGGACCTTCTTATTGACGATGAAACACAGAAATTGCATCGGAATTAAATTCAAAAAGCACAATGCTGACTTAAGGACAAGAAGACTGACTCTTCTTACTGACTATGTTTTGAACCAATCCTGTGACACTAGTTATAGATTCCGATGCTTCACTTGAGGTCTACTGTATCCCCCGGACCTTCTTATTGACGATGAAACACAGAAATTGCATTGGAAGTAAATACAAAAGGCACAATGCCGACTTAAGTACTAGAAGACTGACTCTTCTTACTGTCTATTTTTGAACCATTCCTGTGAAACTAGTTATAGATTCCGATGCTTCACTTCAGGTTTACTGTATCATTTGGACCTTCTTATTGACGACGAAACACTTAAATTGCATCGGAATTAAATACAAAAGGCACAGTGCCGACTTAAGTTCAAGAAGACTTACTCTTCCAACTGTCTATGTTTTGAACCATTCCTGTGACACTTGTTATACATTCCGATGCTTCACTTCAGGTTTACTGTATCCCTTGGACCTTCTTATTGACGATGAAACACAGAAATTGCATCGGAATTAAATACAAAAAGCACAATGCCGTCTTAAGTACAAGAACACTGACCCTTCCTACTGTCTACGCTTAGAACCATTCCTGTGACACTAGTTATAGATTCCGATGCTTCACTTCAGGTTTACTTATCCCTCTGACCTTCTTATTGCCGATGAAACACAGAAATTAGATCGGAATTAAATAGAAAACGCACAATGCCGATTTAAGTACAAGAAGACTGACTCTTCTTACTGTCAATGATTTGAACCATTCCTTTGACACTAGTTATAGATTCCGATGCTTCACTTCAGGTTTACTGTATCCCTCAGACCTTCTTATTGACGATGAAACACAGATATTGCATTGGAATTAAATACAAAATGCACAATGTCGACTTAAGTACAAGAAGACTGACTCTTCTTACTGCTTATGTTTTGAACCTTTCCTGTGAGACCGGTTCGATTCCGATGCTTCACTTCTGGGTTTCTGTATTCCTTGGACCTTCTTATTGACGACAAAACACAGATATTGCATCGGAATTTAATAGAAAAGGCACAATGCCGACTTAAGGACAAGAAGACTGACTCTTCTTACTGACTATGCTTTGAACATTTCGTGTGAGACCAGTTTTAGATCCCGGTGCTTCACTATATGTTACTGTATGCCTCTGACCTTCTTATTGACGATGAAACACAGATATTGCATCGGAATTAAATACAAAAGGCACAATGCCGAATTTAGTACAAGAAAACTGACTCTTCTTACTGTCTATGTTTTGAACCATTCCTGTGACACTAGTTATAGATTCCGATGCTTCACTTCAGGTTTACTGTATCCCTCTGACCTTCTTATTGACGATGAAACACAGAAATTGCATCGGTATTAAATACGAAAGGCACAATGCCGACTTAAGTACTAGAAGACTGACTCTTCTTACAGTCTATGTTTGAACCATTCCTGTAAAACTAGTTATAGATTCCGATGCTTCACTTCAGGTTTACTGTATCCCTTGGACCTTCTTATTGACGACGGAACACAGAAATTGCATCGGAATTAAATACAAAAGACACAATGCCGACTTAAGTTCAAGAAGACTTACTCTTCCAACTGTCTATGTTTTGAACCATTCCTGTGACACTTCTTATAGATTCCGATGCTTCACTTCAGGTTTACTGTATCCCTTGGACCTTCTTATTGACGATGAAACACAGAAATTGCATCGGAATTAAATACAAAAAGCACAATGCCGTCTTAAGTACAAGAACACTGACTCTTCCTACTGTCTATGCTTTGAACCATTCCTGTGACACTAGTTATAGATTCCGATGCTTCACTTCTGGTTTACTTATCCCTCTGACCTTCTTATTGCCGATGAAACACAGAAATTGCATCGGAATTAAATAGAAAAGGCACAATGCCGACTTAAGTACAAGAAGACTGACTCTTCTTACTGTCTATGATTTGAACCATTCCTTTGACACTAGTTATATATTCCGATGCTTCACTTCAGGTTTACTGTATCACTCAGACCGTCTTATTTGACGATGAAACACAGATATTGCATTGGAATTAAATACAAAATGCACAATGCCTACTTAAGTACAAGAAGACTGACTCTTCTTACTGTCTATGATTTGAACCTTTCCTGTGAGACCGGTTTTAGATTCCGATGCATCACTTCTGGGTTTCTGTATCCCTTGGACCTTCTTATTGACGACAAAACACAGATATTGCATCGTATTAAATAGAAAAGTCACAATGCCGACTTAAGGACAAGAAGACTGACTCTTCTTACTGACTATGCTTTGAACATTTCCTGTGACACCAGTTTTAGATCCCGCTGCTTCACTATATGATTACTGTATGCATCTGACCTTCTTATTGACGATTAAACACAGAAATTGCATCGGAATTAAATACAAAAGGCACAATGCCGACTCAAGTACAAGAGGACTGGCTCTTCTTACTACCTGTGTGTTGAACCTTTCCTGTGAGACCGGTTTTAGATTCCGATTCTTCACTTCAGGTTTACTGTATACCATGGACCTTCTTATTGACGTCGAAACAAAGAAATTGCATCGAAATTAAATAGAAAAGGCACAATGCCGACTTAAGAACGAGAAAACTTACTCTTCTTACTGTCTATGTTTTGAACCATTCCTGTGACACTAGTTCTAGATTCCGATGCTTCACTTCAGGTTTTCTGTATCCCTCTGACCTTCTTATTGACGATGAAAGACAGAAATTGCATCGGAATTAAATACAAAAGGCACAATGCCGACTCAAGTACAAGTAGACTGGCTCTTCTTCCTGTCAATGTTATGAAGCTTTCCTGTGAGACCGGTTTCAGATTCCGATGCTTCACTTCAGGTTTACTGTATCCCTCTGACCTTCTTATTGACGATGAAACACAGAAATTGCATCGGAATTAAATACAAAAGGCACAATGCCGACTTAAGTATTAGAAGACTGACTCTTCTTACTGTCTATGTTTTGAGCAATTCCTGTGACACTAGTTATAGATTCCGATGCTTCACTTCAGGTTTACAGTATCCCTTGTACCTTCGAATTGACGACGAAACACAGAAATTGCATCGGAATTAAATAGAAAAGGCACAATGCCGACTTACGTTCAAGAAGACTTACTCTTCCAACTGTCTATGTTTTGAACAATTCCTGTGACACTTGTTTTAGATTCCGATGCTTCACTATATGTTTACTGTATCCCTTGGACCTTCTTATTGACGACAAAACACAGAAATTGCATCGGAATTAAATAGAAAGGAACAATGCCGACTTATGTTAAAGAAGACTAACTCTTCCTACTCTCTATGTTTTGAAACATTCCTGTGACACTAGTTATAGATTCCGATGCTTCATTTCAAGTTTACTGTATCCCTTGGACCTTCTTATTGACGACGAAACACAGAAATTGCATCGGAATTAAATAGAAAAGGCACAATGCCGACTTAAGTACAAGAAGACTGACTCTTCTAACTGACTGTGTTTTGAACCATTCCTGTGACACTAGTTATAGATTCCGATGCATCACGTTAGGTTTACTGTATCCCTCTGACTTCTTATTGACGATCTAACAGAGAAATTGCATCGGAATTAAATACAAAAGGCACAATGCCGAATTAAGTACATGAAACTGACTCTTCCTACTGACTATGATTTCAACATTTCCTGTGAGACCAGTTTTAGATTCCGATGCTTCACTATATGTTTATTGTATCGCTTGGACCTACTTATGGACGATGAAACACAGAAATTGCATCGGAATTTCATACAATAGGCAAAATGCTGACTTAAGTACAAGAAAACGGACTCTTCTCACTGTCTTTGTTTTGTACCATTCCTGTGACACTAATTATGGATTTCGATGCTTCACTTCAGGTTTACTGTATCCCTCTGACATTCTTATTGACGATGAAACACAGAAATTGCATCGGAATTAAATACAAAAGGCACAATGCCGATATAAGCACTAGATATCTAACTCTTTTTACTGCCTGTGATTTGAACCATTCCTGTGACGTTAGTTATCGATTCCAATTCTTCACATCAGGTTTACTGTATCGCTCTGACCTTCTTATTGACGATGAATCACAGATATTGCATCGGAATTAAATACAAAAGGCACAATGCCGAATTAAGTACAAGAAAACTGACTCTTCATACTGTCTATGTTTTGAACCATTCCTGTGACACTAGTTATAGATTCCGATGCTTCACTTCAGGTTTACTGTATCTCTCTGACCTTCTTATTGACGATGAAACACAGAAATTGAATCGGAATAAAATACAAAAGGCACAATGCCGACTTAAGTACAATAAGACTGAGTCTTCTTACTGTCTATGTTTTGAACCATTCCTGTGACACTAGTTATAGATTCCGATGCTTCACTTCAGGTTTACTGTATCCCTCTGACCTTCTTATTGAAGATGAAACACAGAAATTGCATCGGAATTAATCCAAAAGCACAATGCCGACTCAAGTACAAGAAGAATGGCACTTCCTACTTTCTATGTTTTGAACCATTCCTGTGACACTAGTTACAGATTCCGATGCTTCACTTCAGATTTACTGTATCCCTCTAACCTTCTTATTGACGATGAAACACAGAAATTGCATCGGTATTAAATACATAGGCAAAATGCCGACTCAAGTACAAGAAGACTGGCTCTTCTTACTGTCTATGTTTTGAACCATTCCTGTGACACTAGTTATAGATTCCGATGCTTCACTTCTTTTTTACTGTATCCCTCTGACCTTCTTATTGACGATGAAACGCAGAAATTGCATCGGAATTAAATAGAAAAGGCACAATGCCGACTTAAGTACAAGAAAACTGACTCTTCTCACTGTCTAAGTTTTGAAGCATTCCCGTGACACTAGTTATAGATTCCGATGATTCGCTTCAGGTTTACTGTATCCCTCTGACCTTATTATTGACGATGAAACACAGAAATTGCATCGGAATTAAATACAAAAGCACAATGCCGGATTATGTACAAGAAAACTACTCTTCCTACTGTGTATGTTATGAACCATTCCTGTGACACTAGTTGTAGATTCCGATGCTTCACTTAAGGTTTACTGTATCCCTCTGACCTTCTTATTGACGACGAAACACAGAGATTGCATCGGAATTAAATACATAGGCACTATTGTGACTCAAGTACAAGAAGGCTGGCTCATCTTACTGTCTATGTTTTGAACCATTCCTGTGACACTAGTTATATATTCCGATGCTTCACTTCAGGTTAACTGTATCCCTTGGACCTTCTTATTGACGATGAAACACAGAAATTGCATCGGAATTAAATACAAAAAGCCCAATGCCGACTTAAGTACTAGAAGACTGACTCTTCTTACTGTCTATGCTTTGAACCATTACTGTGACACTCGTTAAAGTTTCCGATGCTTCACTCCAGGTTTACTGTATCCCTTGGACCTTCTTATTGACGATGAAACACAGAAATTGCGTCGAACTTAAATACAAAAAGCACAATGCTGACTTAAGGACAAGAAGACTGACTCTTCGTACTGACTATGATTTGAACCATTCCTGTGACACTAGTTATAAATTGAGATGCTTCACTTCAGCTTTACTGTATCCCTCTGACCTTCTTATTGACGATGAAACACAGAAATTGCATCGGAATTAAATACGAAAGGCACAATGCCGACTTAAGTACTAGAAGACTGACTCTTCTTACTGTCTATCTTTGAACCATTCCTGTGAAACTAGTTATAGATTCCGATGCTTCACTTCAGGTTTACTGTATCCCTTGGACCTTCTTATTGACGACGAAACACAGAAATTGCATCGGAATTAAATACTAAAGGCAAAATGCCGACTTAAGTTCAAGAAGACTTACTCTTCCAACTGTCTATGTTTTGAACCATTCCTGTGACACTTGTTATAGATTCCGATGCTTCACTTCAGGTTTACTGTATCCCTTGGACCTTCTTATTGACGATGAAACACAGAAATTGCATCGGAATTAAATACAAAAAGCACAATGCCGTCTTAAGTACAAGAACACTGACTCTTCCTACTGTCTATGCTTTGAACCATTCCTGTGACACTAGTTATAGATTCCGATGCTTCACTTCTGGTTTACTTATCCCTCTGACCTTCTTATTGCCGATGAAACACAGAAATTGCACCGGAATTAAATAGAAAAGGCACAATGCCGACTTAAGTACAAGAAGACAGACTCTTCTTACTGTCTATGATTTGAACCATTCCTTTGACACTAGTTATATATTCCGATGCTTCACTTCAGGTTTACTGTATCCCTCAGACCTTCTTATTTGACGATGAAACACAGATATTGCATTGGAATTAAATACAAAATGCACAATGCCTACTTAAGTACAAGAAGACTGACTCTTCTTACTGTCTATGATTTGAACCTTTCCTGTGAGACCGGTTTTAGATTCCAATGCATCACTTCTGGGTTTCTGTATCCCTTGGACCTTCTTATTGACGACAAAACACAGATATTGCATCGGATTAAATAGAAAAGGCACAATGCCGACTTAAGGACAAGAAGACTGACTCTTCTTACTGACTATGCTTTGAACATTTCCTGTGAGACCAGTTTTAGATCCCGCTGCTTCACTATATGATTACTGTATGCCTCTGACCTTCTTATTGACGATTAAACACAGAAATTGCATCGGAATTAAATACAAAAGGCACAATGCCGACTCAAGTACAAGAGGACTGGCTCTTCTTACTACCTGTGTTTTGAACCTTTCCTGTGAGACCGGTTTTAGATTCCGATTCTTCACTTCAGGTTTACTGTATCCCATGGACCTTCTTATTGACGTCGAAACAAGGAAATTGCATCGAATTTAAATAGAAAAGGCACAATGCCGACTTAAGGACGAGAAAACTGACTCTTCTTACTGTCTATGTTTTGAACCATTCCTGTGACACTAGTTCTAGATTCCGATGCTTCACTTCAGGTTTTCTGTATCCCTCTGACCTTCTTATTAACGATGAAAGACAGAAATAGCATCGGAATTAAATACAAAAGGCACAATGCCGACTCAAGTACAAGTAGACTGGCTCTTCTTCCTGTCAATGTTATGAAGCTTTCCTGTGAGACCGGTTTCAGATTGCGATGCTTCACTTCAGGTTTACTGTATCCCTCTGACCTTCTTATTGACGATGAAACACAGAAATTGCATCGGAATTAAATACAAAAGGCACAATGCCGACTTAAGTACTAGAAGACTGACTCTTCTTACTGTCTATGTTTTGAGCAATTCCTGTGACACTAGTTATAGATTCCGATGCTTCACTTCAGGTTTACAGTATCCCTTGGACCTTCGAATTGACACGAAACACAGAAATTGCATCGGAATTAAATAGAAAAGGCACAATGCCGACTTACGTTCAAGAAGACTTACTCTTCCAACTGTCTATGTTTTGAACAATTCCTGTGACACTTGTTTTAGATTCCGATGCTTCACTATATGTTTACAGTATCCCTTGGACCTTCTCATTGACGACAAAACACAGAAATTGCATCGGAATAAATAGGAAGGCACAATGCCGACTTAAGTTAAACAAGACTAACTCTTCCTACTCTCTATGTTTTGAACCATTCCTGTGACACTAGTTATAGATTCCGATGCTTCATTTCAGGTTTACTGTATCCCTTGGACCTTCTTATTGACGACGAAACACAGAAATTGCATCGGAATTAAATAGAAAAGGCACAATGCCGACTTAAGTACAAGAAGACTGACTCTTCTTACTGACTGTGTTTTGAACCATTCCTGTGACACTAGTTATAGATTGCGATGCATCACGTTAGGTTTACTGTATCCCTCTGACTTCTTATTGACGATCTAACAGAGAAATTGCATCGGAATTAAATACAAAAGGCACAATGGCGACTTAAGTACAAGAAGACTGACTCTTCTTACTGTCTATGTTTTGAACCTTTCCCGTGACACTAGTTATATATTCCTATGCTTCACTTCAGGTTTTCTGTATCCCTTGGACCTTCTTATTGACGACGAAACACAGAAATTGCATCGGAATTAAATAGAAAAGGCACAATGCCAACTTAAGTACAAGAAGACTGACTCTTCTTACTGACTATGTTTTGAACATTTCCTGTGAGACCAGTTTTAGATTCCGATGCTTCACTATATGTTTACTGTATCCCTTGGACCTTCTTATTGACGACGAAACACAGAAATTGCATCGGATTTAAATAGAAGAGGCACAATGCCGACTTAAGTTCAAGAACACTGACTCTACCTACAGTCTATGTTTTGAACCATTCCTTTGACACTAGTTATAGATTCCGATGCTTCACTTCAGGTTTACTGTATCCCTTGGACCTTCTTATTGACGATGAAACACAGAAATTGCATCGGAATTAAGTAGAAAAGGCACAATGCCGACTTAAGTACAAGAAGACTGACTCTTCCTACTGTCTATGTTCTGAACCATTCCTGTGGCACTAGTTATAGATTCCGATGCTTCACTTCAGGTTTACTGTATCCCTCTGACATTCTTATTGACGATGAAACACAGAAATTGCATCGGAATTAAATACAAAAGTCACAATGCCGACCTATGTACAAGAAGACTGACTCTTCCTACTGTCTATGTTTTGAACCATTTCTGTGACACTAGTTATAGAGTCCGATGCTTCACTTCAGGTTTACTGTATCCCTTGGACCTTCTTATTGACGATGAATCACAGAAATTACATCGGAATTAAATACAAAAGGCACAATGCCGACTTAAGTACAAGAAAACTGACTCTTCTTACTGTGTATATTTTGAACCATTCCTGTGACACTAGTTATAGATTCCGAAGCTTCACTTCAGGATTACTGTATCCCTAGCACCTCCTTATTGACGATGAAACACAGAATTGCAGTGGAATTAAATACAAAAGGCTCAATG
Source organism: Schistocerca serialis cubense (assembly GCF_023864345.2). Taxonomy (NCBI): domain Eukaryota; kingdom Metazoa; phylum Arthropoda; class Insecta; order Orthoptera; family Acrididae; genus Schistocerca; species Schistocerca serialis. The sequence continues at coordinate 973,754,724 of NC_064641.1, read as the reverse complement.
CCGACTTAAGCACAAGAGGTTTAACTCTTCTTACTGTCTGTGTTTTGAACCATTCCTGTGACATTAGTTATCGATTCCGATGCCTCACATCAGGAATACTGTATCGCTCTGACCTTCTTATCGACGATGAAACACAGAAATTGCATCGGAATTAAATACAAAAGGCACAATGCCGAATTAAGTACATGAAACTGACTCTTCCTACTGACTATGATTTCAACATTTCCTGTGAGACCAGTTTTAGATTCCGATGCTTCACTATATGTTTATAGTATCCCTTGGACCTACTTATGGACGACGAAACACAGAAATTGCATCGGAATTTCATACAATAGGCAAAATGCTGACTTAAGTACAAGAAAACTGACTCTTCTCACTGTCTTTGTTTTGTACCATTCCTGTGACACTAATTATGGATTTCGATGCTTCACTTCAGGTTTACTGTATCCCTCTGACCTTCTTATTGACGATGAAACACAGAAATTGCATCGGAATTAAATACAAAAGGCACAATGCCGACTTAAGCACTAGACATCTAACTCTTTTTACTGCCTGTGATTTGAACCATTCCTGTGACGTTAGTTATCGATTCCAATTCTTCACTTCAGATTTACTCTATCGCTCTGACCTTCTTATTGACGATGAAACACAGATATTGCATCGGAATTAAAAACAAAAGGCACAATGCCGAATTAAGTACAAGAAAACTGACTCTTCTTGCTGTCTATGTTTTGAACCATTCCTGTGACACTAGTTGTAGATTCCGATGCTTCGCTTCAGGTTTACTGTATCTCTCTGACCTTCTTATTGACGATGAAACACAGAAATTGAATCGGAATAAAATACAAAAGGCACAATGCCGACTTAAGTACAATAAGACTGAGTCTTCATACTGTCTATGTTTTGAACCATTCCTGTGACACTAGTTATAGATTCCGATGCTTCACTTCAGGTTTACTGTATCCCTCTGACCTTCTTATTGAAGATGAAACACAGAAATTGCATCGGAATTAATCCAAAAGCACAATGCCGACTCAAGTACAAGAAGACTGGCACTTCATACTGTCTATGTTTTGAACCATTCCTGTGACACTAGTTACAGATTCCGATGCTTCACTTCTTTTTTACTGTATCCCTCTGACCTTCTTATTGACGATGAAACGCAGAAATTGCATGGGAATTAAATAGAAAAGGCACAATGCCGACTTAAGTACAAGAAAACTGACTCTTCTCACTGTCTAAGTTTTGAAGCATTCCCGTGACACTAGTTATAGATTCCGATGATTCGCTTCAGGTTTACTGTATCCCTCTGACCTTATTATTGACGATGAAACACAGAAATTGCATCGGAATTAAATACAAAAGCACAATGCAGATTAAGTACAAGAAAACTACTCTTCCTACTGTCTATGTTATGAACCATTCCTGTGACACTGGTTGTAGATTCCGATGCTTCACTTAAGATATGCTGTATCCCTCTGACCTTCTTATTGACGACGAAACACAGAGATTGCATCGGAATTAAATACATAGGCACTATTGTGACTCAAGTACAAGAAGGCTGGCTCTTCTTACTGTCTATGTTTTGAACCATTCCTGTGACACTAGTTATATATTCCGATGCTTCACTTCAGGTTAACTGTATCCCTTGGACCTTCTTATTGACGATGAAACACAGAAATTGCATCGGAATTAAATACAACAAGCCCAATGCCGACTTAAGTACAAGAAGACTGACTCTTCTTGCTGTCTATGTTTTGAACCATTACTGTGACACTCGTTAAAGTTTCCGATGCTTCACTCCAGGTTTACTGTATCCCTTGGACCTTCTTATTGACGATGAAACACAAAAATTGCATCGGAATTAAATACAAAAAGCACAATGCCGTCTTAAGTACAAGAACACTGACTCTTCCTACTGTCTATGCTTTGAACCATTCCTGTGACACTAGTTATAGATTCCGATGCTTCACTTCAGGTTTACTGTATCCCTTGGACCTTCTTATTGACGACGAAACACAGAAATTGCATCGGAATTAAATACTAATGGCACAATGCCTACTTAAGTACAAGAAGACTGACTCTTCTTACTGTCTATGATTTGAACCTTTCCTGTGAGACCGGTTTTAGATTCCAATGCATCACTTCTGGGTTTCTGTATCCCTTGGAACTTCTTATTGACGACAAAACACAGATATTGCATCGGATTAAATAGAAAAGGCACAATGCCGACTTAAGGACAAGAAGACTGACTCTTCTTACTGACTATGCTTTGAACATTTCCTGTGAGACCAGTTTTAGATCCCGCTGCTTCACTATATGATTACTGTATGCCTCTGACCTTCTTATTTACGATTTAACACAGAAATTGCATCGGAATTAAATACAAAAGGCACAATGCCGACTCAAGTACAAGAGGACTGGCTCTTCTTACTACCTGTGTTTTGAACCTTTCCTTTGAGACCGGTTTTAGATTCCGATTCTTCACTTCAGGTTTACTGTATCCCATGGACCTTCTTATTGACGTCGAAACAAAGAAATTGCATCGAAATTAAATAGAAAAGGCACAATGCCGACTTAAGGACGAGAAAACTGACTCTTCTTACTGTCTATGTTTTGAACCATTCCTGTTACACTAGTTCTAGATTCCGATGCTTCACTTCAGGTTTTCTGTATCCCTCTGACCTTCTTATTAACGATGAAAGACAGAAATTGCATCGGAATTAAATACAAAAGGCACAATGCCGACTCAAGTACAAGTAGACTGGCTCTTCTTCCTGTCAATGTTATGAAGCTTTCCTGTGAGACCGGTTTCAGATTGCGATGCTTCACTTTAGGTTTACTGAATCCCTCTGACCTTCTTATTGACGATGAAACACAGAAATTGCATCGGAATTAAATACAAAAGGCACAATGCCGACTTAAGTACTAGAAGACTGACTCTTCTTACTGTCTATGTTTTGAGCAATTCCTGTGACACTAGTTATAGATTCCGATGCTTCACTTCAGGTTTACAGTATCCCTTGGACCTTCGAATTGACGACGAAACACAGAAATTGCATCGGAATTAAATAGAAAAGGCACAATGCCGACTTACGTTCAAGAAGACTTACTCTTCCAACTGTCTATGTTTTGAACAATTCCTGTGACACTTGTTGTAGATTCCGATGCTTCACTATATGTTTACTGTATCCCTTGGACCTTCTTATGGACGACAAAACACAGAAATTGCATCGGAATTAAATAGAAAGGCACAATGCCGACTTAAGTTAAACAAGACTAACTCTTCCTACTCTCTATGTTTTGAACCATTCCTGTGACACTAGTTATAGATTCCGATGCTTCATTTCAGGTTTACTGTATCCCTTGGACCTTCTTATTGACGACGAAACACAGAAATTGCATCGGAATTAAATAGAAAAGGCACAATGCCGACTTAAGTACAAGAAGACTGACTCTTCTTACTGACTGTGTTTTGAACCATTCCTGTGACACTAGTTATAGATTCCGATGCATCACGTTAGGTTTACTGTATCCCTCTGACTTCTTATTGACGATCTAACAGAGAAATTGCATCGGAATTAAATACAAAAGGCACAATGGCGACTTAAGTACAAGAAGACTGACTCTTCTTACTCTCTATGATTTGAACCTTTCCTGTGACACTAGTTATATATTCCTATGCTTCACTTCAGGTTTTCTGTATCCCTTGGACCTTCTTATTGACGACGAAACACAGAAATTGCATCGGATTTAAATAGAAAAGGCACAATGCCAACTTAAGTACAAGAAGACTGACTCTTCTTACTGACTATGTTTTGAACATTTCCTGTGAGACCAGTTTTAGTTTCCGATGCTTCACTATATGTTTACTGTATCCCTTGGACCTTCTTATTGACGACGAAACACAGAAATTGCATCGGATTTAAATAGAAGAGGCACAATGCCGACTTAAGTTCAAGAAGACTGACTCTACCTACTGTCTATGGTTTGAACCATTCCTTTGACACTAGTTATAGATTCCGATGCTTCACTTCAGGTTTACTGTATCCCTTGGACCTTCTTATTGACGATGAAACACAGAAATTGCATCGGAATTAAGTAGAAAAGGCACAATGCCGACTTAAGTACAAGAAGACTGACTCTTCCTACTGTCTATGTTCTGAACCATTCCTGTGGCACTAGTTATAGATTCCGATGATTCACTTCAGGTTTACTGTATCCCTCTGACATTCTTATTGACGATGAAACACAGAAATTGCATCGGAATTAAAAACAAAAGTCACAATGCCGACCTATGTACAAGAAGACTGACTCTTCCTACTGTCTATGTTTTGAACCATTTCTGTGACACTAGTTATAGAGTCCGATGCTTCACTTCAGGTTTCCTGTATCCCTTGGACCTTCTTATTGACGATGAAACACAGAAATTGCATCCGAATTAAATACAAAAAGCACAATGCTGACTTAAGGACAAGATGACGGACTCTTCTTACTGACTATGTTTTGAACCATTCCTGTGACACTAGTTATAGATTCCGATGCTTCACTTCAGGTTTACTTATCGCTCTTACCTTCTTATTGCCGATGAAACACAGAAATTGCATCGGAATTAAATAGAAAAGGCACAATGCCGACTTAAGTACAAGAAGACTGACTCTTCTTACTGTCTATGATTTGAACCATTCCTTTTACACTAGTTATAGATTCCGATACTTCACTTCAGGTTTACTGTATCCCTCAGACCTTCTTATTGACGATGAAACACAGATATTGCAACGGAATTAAATACAAAATGCACAATGCAACCTAAAGTACAAGAAGACTGACCCTTCTTACTGTCTATGTTTTGAACCTTTCCTGCGAGAGCGGTTTTATATTCCGATGCTTCACTTCTGGGTTTCCGTATTCCTTGGACCTTCTTATTGACGACAAAACACAGATATTGCATCGGAATTAAATAGAAAAGGCACAATGCCGACTTAAGGACAAGAAGACTGACTCTTCTTACTGACTATGCTTTGAACATTCCCTGTGAGACCAGTTTTGATCCCGGTGCTTCACTATATGATTACTGTATGCCTCTGACCTTCTTATTGACGATTAAACACAGAAATTGCATCGGAATTAAATACAAAAGGCACAATGCCGACTCAAGTACAAGAAGACTGTCTCTTCCTACTGCATGTGTTTTGAACCTTTCCAGTGAAACCGGTTTTAGATTCCGATGCTTCACTTCAGGTTTACTGTATCCCATTGACCTTCTTATTGACGTCGAAACAAAGAAATTGCATCGAAATGAAATAGAAAAGGCACAATGCCGACTTAAGAATGAGAAAACTGACTCTTCTTACTGTCTATGTTTTGAACCATTCCTGTGACACTAGTTCTAGATTCCGATGCTTCACTTCAGGTTTTCTGTATCCCTCTGACCTTCTTATTGACGATGAAAGACAGAAATTGCATCGGAATTAAATACAAGAGGCACAATGCCGACTCAAGTACAAGTAGACTGGCTCTTCTTACTGTCTATGTTATGAAGCTTTCCTGTGAGACCGGTTTCAGATTCCGATGCTTCACATCATGTTTAGTGTATCCCTTGGACCTTCTTATTGAAGACGAAACACAGAAAATGAATCAGAATTAAATAGAAAAAGCACAATGCTGACTTAAGTACAAGAAAACTAACTCTTATTACCGTCTATGCTTTGAGCCTTTCCTGTGAGACCAGTTTTAGATTCCGATGCTTCACTTCAGTTTTACTGTATCCCTTGGACCTTCTTATTGACGATGAAACACAGAAATTGCATCGGAATTAAATACAAAATGCACAATGCCGACTTAAGAACAAGAAGACTGACTCTTCTTACTGACTATGTTTTGAACATTTCCTGTGAGACCAGTTTTAGGTTCTGATGCTTCGCTATATGTTTACTGTATCCCTTCGACCTTCTTATTGACGATGAAACACAGAGATTGCATCGATATTAAATACAAAAGGCACAATGCCGACTTAAGTACATGAGGGTTGACTCTTCTTCCTGACTATCATTAGAACATATCCTGTGAGACCAGTTTTAGATTCCGATGCTTCACTATATGTTTACTGTATCCCTTGGACCTTCTTATTGACGATGAAACACAGAAATTGCATCGGAATTAAATACAAAAGGCTCAATGCCGACTTAAGCACAAGAGGTTTAACTCTTCATACTGTCTGTGTTTTGAACCATTCCTGTGACATTAGTTATCGATTCCGATGTCTCACTTTAGGAATACTGTATCGCTCTGACCTTCTTATTGACGATGAAACACAGAAATTGCATCGGAATTTCATACAATAGGCAAAAAGCCGATTTAAGTAGACGAAAACTGACTCTTCTCACTGTCTTTGCTTTGTACCATTCCTGTGACACTAATTATGGATTTCGATGCTTCACTTCAGGTTTACTGTATCCCTCTGACCTTCTTATTGACGATGAAACACAGAAATTGCATCGGAATTTCATACAATAGGCAAAAAGCCGATTTAAGTAGACGAAAACTGACTCTTCTCACTGTCTTTGTTTTGTACCATTCCTGTGACACTAATTATGGATTTCGATGCTTCACTTCAGGTTTACTGTATCGCTCTGACCTTCTTATTGACGATGAAACACAGTAATTGCATCGGAATTAAATACAAAAGGCACAATGCCGAAATAAGTACAAGAAAACTGACTCTTCTTACTGTCTATGTTTTGAACCATTCCTGTGACACTAGTTATAGATTCCGATGCTTTACTTCAGATTTACTGTATCCCTCTGACCATCTTATTGAAGATGAAACACAGAAATTGCATCGGAATTAAATCCAAAAGCACAATACAGACTCAAGTACAAGAAGACTGGCTCTTCCTACTGTCTATGTTTTGAACCATTCCTGTGAAACTAGTTACAGATTCCGATGCTTCACTTCAGATTTACTGTATCCCTCTGACCTTCTTATTGACGATGAAACACAGAAATTGCATCGGTATTAAATACACAGGCACAATGGCGACTCAAGTACAAGAAGACTGGCTCTTCTTACTGTCTATGTTTTGAACCATTCCTGTGACACTAGTTATATATTCCGATGCTTCAATTAAGGTTTACTGTATCCCTCTGACCTTCTTATTGACGATGAAACACAGAGATTGCATCGGAATTAAATACATAGGCACTATTGTGACTCAAGTACAAGAAGACTGGCTCTTCTTACTGTCTATGTTTTGAACCATTCCTGTGACACTAGTTATATATTCCGATGCTTCACTTCAGGTTAACTGTATCCCTCTGACCTTCTTATTGACAATGAAACACAGAAATTGCATCGGAATTAAATAGAAAAGGCACATGCCGACTTAAGTACAAGAAAACTGAATCTTCTTACTGTCTATGTTTTAAACCATTCCCCTGAAACTAGTTATAGATTCCGATGCTTCATTTCAGATTTACTGTATCCCTCTGACTTTCTTATTGACGATGAAACACAGAAATTGCATCGGAATTAAATACAAAAGGCACAATGCCGAATTGGGTAAAAGAAAACTGACTCTTCTCACTGTCTATGTTTTGAACCATTCCGCTGACACTAGTTATAGATTCCGATGCTTCACTTCAGGTTTACTGTATCCCTCTGACCTTCGTATTGACGATCAAACACAGAAATTGCATCGGAATTAAATAGAAATGGCACAATGCCGACTTAAGTTCAAGAAGACTAACTCTTCCTAACCTCTATGCTTTGAACCATTCCTCTGACACTAGTTATGGATTCTGATGCTTCACTTCAGGTTTACTGTATCCCTCTGACCTTCTTAATGACGATGAAACATAGAAATTGCATCGGAATTAAATACAAAAGACACAATGCCGACATAAGTACAAGCAGACTGACTCTTCTTACTCTCTATGTTCTGAACCTTTCCTGTGACTCTAGTTATAGATTCCGATGCTTCACTATATGTTTACTGTATCCCTTGGACCTTCTTATTGACGACAAAACACAGAAATTGCATCGGAATTAAATGGAAAAGCACAATGCCGACTTAAGTTCAAGAAGACTAACTCTTCCTACTCTCTATGTTTTGAACCATTCCTGTGACACTAGTTATAGATTCCGATGCTTCATTTCAGGTTAACTGTATCCCTCTGACCTTCTTATTGACGACGAAACACAGAAATTGCATCGGAATTAAATAGAAAAGGCACAATGCCGACATAAGTACGAGAAGACTGACTCTTCTTACTGACTGTGTTTTGAACCATTCTGTGGCACTAGTTATAGATTCCGATGCATCACGTTAGGTTTACTGTATCCCTCTGACTTCTTATTGACGATCTAACACAGAAATTGCATCGGAATTAAATACAAAAGGCACAATGGCGACTTAAGTACAAGAAGACTGACTCTTCTTACTGTCTATGTTTTGAACCTTTCCTGTGACACTAGTTATAGATTCCGATGCTTCACTATATGTTTACTGTATCCCTTGGACCTTCTTATTGACGACAAAACACAGAAATTGCATCGGAATTAAATAGAAAGGGCACAATGCCGACATAAGTACGAGAAGACTGACTCTTCCTACTGTCTATGTTCTGAACCATTCCTGTGGCACTAGTTATAGATTCCGATGCTTCACTTTAGGTTTACTGTATCCCTCTGACATTCTTATTGACGATGAAACACAGAAATTGCATCGGAATTAAATACAAATTTCACAATGCCGACCTATGTACAAGAAGACTGACTCTCCCTACTGTCTATGTTTTGAACCATTTCTGTGACACTAGTTATTGAGTCCGATGCTTCACTTCAGGTTTACTGTATCCCTTGGACCTTCTTATTGACGATGAATCACAGATATTGCATCGGAATTAAATACAAAAGGCACAATGCCGACTTAAGTACAAGAAGACTGACTCTTCTTACTGACTATGTTTTGAACCATTCTTATGACACTAGTTATAGATTCCGATGCTTCACTTCAGGTCTACTGTATCCCTCTGACCTTCTTATTGACGATGAAACACAGAAATTGCATCGGAATTAAATACAAAAGGCACAATGCCGACTTAAGTACTAGAAGACTGACTCTTCTTACTGTCTATGTTTGAACCATTCCTGTGAAACTAGTTATAGATTCCGATGCTTCACTTCAGGTTTACTGTATCCCTTGGACCTTCTTATTGACGACGAAACACAGTAATTGCATCGGAATTAAATACAAAAGGCACAATGCCGACTTAAGTTCAATAAGACTTACTCTTCCAACTGTCTATGTTTTGAACCATTCCTGTGTCACTTGTTATAGATTCCGATGCTTCACTTCAGGTTTACTGCATCCCTTGGACCTTCTTATTGACGATGAAACACAGAAATTGCATCGGAATTTCATACAATAGGTAAAAAGCCGATTTAAGTAGACGAAAACTGACTCTTCTCACTGTCTTTGTTTTGTACCATTCCTGTGACACTAATTATGGATTTCGATGCTTCACTTCAGGTTTACTGTATCCCTCTGACCTTCTTATTGCCGATGAAACACAGAAATTGCATCGGAATTAAATACAAAAGGCACAATGCCGACTTAAGCACTAGAAATCTAACCCTTTTTACTGCCTGTGATTTGAACCATTCCTGTGACATTAGTTATCGATTCCGATTCTTCACTTCAAGTTTACTGTATCGCTCTGACCTTCTTATTGACGATGAAACACAGTAATTGCATCGGAATTAAATACAAAAGGCACAATGCCGAATTAAGTACAAGAAAACTGACTCTTCTTACTGTCTATGTTTTGAACCATTCCTGTGACACTAGTTATAGATTCCGATGCTTTACTTCAGATTTACTGTATCCCTCTGACCATCTTATTGAAGATGAAACACAGAAATTGCATCGGAATTAAATCCAAAAGCACAATGCCGACTCAAGTACAAGAGGACTGGCTCTTCCTACTGTCTATGTTTTGAACCATTCCTGTGAAACTAGTTACAGATTCCGATGCTTCACTTCAGATTTACTGTATCCCTCTGACCTTCTTATTGACGATGAAACACAGAAATTGCATCGGTATTAAATACACAGGCACAATGGCGACTCAAGTACAAGAAGACTGGCTCTTCTTACTGTCTATGTTTTGAACCATTCCTGTGACACTAGTTATATATTCCGATGCTTCAATTAAGGTTTACTGTATCCCTCTGATCTTCTTATTGACGATGAAACACAGAGATTGCATCGGAATTAAATACATAGGCACTATTGTGACTCAAGTACAAGAAGACTGGCTCTTCTTACTGTCTATGTTTTGAACCATTCCTGTGACACTAGTTATATATTCCGATGCTTCACTTCAGGTTAACTGTATCCCTCTGACCTTCTTATTGACAATGAAACACAGAAATTGCATCGGAATTAAATAGAAAAGGCACATGCCGACTTAAGTACAAGAAAACTGAATCTTCTTACTGTCTATGTTTTAAACCATTCCCCTGAAACTTGTTATAGATTCCGATGCTTCATTTCAGATTTACTGTATCCCTCTGACTTTCTTATTGACGATGAAACACAGAAATTGCATCGGAATTAAATACAAAAGGCACAATGCCGAATTAGGTACAAGAAAACTGACTCTTCTTACTGTCTATGTTTTGAACCATTCCGCTGACACTAGTTATAGATTCCGATGCTTCACTTCAGGTTTACTGTATCCCTCTGACCTTCGTATTGAGGATGAAACACAGAAATTGCATCGGAATTAAATCCAAAAGCACAATGCCGACTCAAGTACAAGAAGACAGGCTCATCTTACTGTCTATGTTTTGAACCATTCCTGTGACACTAGTTACACGTTCCGATGCTTCACTTCAGGTTTACTGTATCCCTCTGACCGTCTTATTGACCATGAAACACAGAAATTGCATCGGAATTAAATACAAAAGGCACAATGCCGACTTAAGTACAAGAAGACAGACTCTTCTTACTGTCTATGCTTTGTGCAATTCCTGTGACACTAGTTATAGATTCCGATGCTTCACTTCAGGTTTACTGTATCCCTTGGACCTTCTTATTGACGACGAAACACAGAAATTGCATCGGAATTGAATAGAAAAGGCACAATGCCGACTTACGTTCAAGAAGACTTACTCTTCCAACTGTCTATGCTTTGAACCATTCCTGTGACACTTGTTATAGATTCCGATGCTTCACTTCATTTTTACTGTATCCCTTGGACCTTCTTATTGACGATCAAACACAGAAATTGCATCGGAATTAAATAGAAATGGCACAATGCCGACTTAAGTTCAAGAAGACTAACTCTTCCTAACCTCTATGCTTTGAACCATTCCTCTGACACTAGTTATGGATTCTGATGCTTCACTTCAGGTTTACTGTATCCCTCTGACCTTCTTAATGACGATGAAACATAGAAATTGCATCGGAATTAAATACAAAAGACACAATGCCGACATAAGTACAAGCAGACTGACTCTTCTTACTCTCTATGTTCTGAACCTTTCCTGTGACTCTAGTTATAGATTCCGATGCTTCACTATATGTTTACTGTATCCCTTGGACCTTCTTATTGACGACAAAACACAGAAATTGCATCGGAATTAAATGGAAAAGCACAATGCCGACTTACGTTCAAGAAGACTAACTCTTCCTACTCTCTATGTTTTGAACCATTCCTGTGACACTAGTTATAGATTCCGATGCTTCATTTCAGGTTAACTGTATCCCTCTGACCTTCTTATTGACGACGAAACACAGAAATTGCATCGGAATTAAATAGAAAAGGCACAATGCCGACATAAGTACGAGAAGACTGACTCTTCTTACTGACTGTGTTTTGAACCATTCCTGTGGCACTAGTTATAGATTCCGATGCATCACGTTAGGTTTACTGCATCCCTCTGACTTCTTATTGACGATCTAACACAGAAATTGCATCGGAATTAAATACAAAAGGCACAATGGCGACTTAAGTACAAGAAGACTGACTCTTCTTACTGTCTATGTTTTGAACCTTTCCTGTGACACTAGTTATATATTCCTATGCTTCACTTGTGGTTTTCTGTATCTCTTGGACCTTCTTATTGACGACGAAACACAGAAATTGCATCGGAATTACATACAAAAGGCACTTAAGTACAAGAAGACTCACTCTTCCTACTGACTATGTTTTGAACATTCCTGTGAGACTAGTTTTAGATTGCGATGCTTCACTATATGTTTACTGTATCCCTTGGACCTTCTTATTGACGACGAAACACAGAAATTGCATCGGATTTAAATAGAAGAGGTACAATGCCGACTTAAGTTCAAGAAGACTGACTCTTCCTACTGTCTATGTTTTGAACCACTCCTTTGACACTAGTTATAGATTCCGATGCTTCACTTCAGGTTTACTGTATCCCTTGGACCTTCTTATTGACGATGAAACACAGAAATTGCATCGGAATTAAGTAGAAAAGTCACAATGCCGACTTAAGTACAAGAAGACTGACTCTTCCTACTGTCTATGTTCTGAACCATTCCTGTGGCACTAGTTAAAGTTTCCGATGCTTCACTCCAGGTTTACTGTATCCCTTGGACCTTCTTATTGACAATGAAACTCAGAAATTGCATCGGAATTCAATACAAAAAGCACAATGCTGACTTAAGGACAAGAAGACTGACTCTTCTTACTGACTATGTTTTGAACCATTCTTATGACACTAGTTATAGATTCCGATGCTTCACTTCAGGTCTACTATATCCCTCTGACCGTCTTATTGACGATGAAACACAGAAATTGCATCGGAATTAAATACAAAAGGCACAATGCCGACTTAAGTACTTGAAGACTGACTCTTCTGACTGTCTATGTTTTGAACCATTCATGTGAAACTAGTTATAGATTCCGATGCTTCACTTCAGGTTTACTGTATCCCTTGGACCTTCTTATTGACGACGAAACACAGTAATTGCATCGGAATTAAATACAAATTGCACAATGCCGACTTAAGTTCATGAAGACTTACTCTTCCAACTGTCTATGTTTTGAACCATTCCTGTGACACTTGTTATAGATTCCGATGCTTCACTTCAGGTTTACTGTATCCCTTGGACCTTCTTATTGACGATGAAACACAGAAATTGCATCGGAATTAAATACAAAAAGCACAATGCCGTCTTAAGTACAAGAACACTGACTCTTCCTACTGTCTATGCTTTGAACCATTCCTGTGACACTAGTTATAGATTCCGATGCTTCACTTCAGGTTTATGTATCCCTCTGACCTTCTTATTGCCGATGAAACACAGAAATTGCATCGGAATTAAATAGAAAAGGCACAGTGCCGACTTAAGTATAAGAAGACTGACTCTTCTTACTGTCTATGATTTGAACTATTCCTTTGACACTAGTTATAGATCCCGATGCTTCACTTCTGGTTTACTGTATCCCTCAGACCTTCTTATTGACGATGAAACACAGAAATTGCATCGGAATTAAATACAAAAGGCACAATGCCGACTTAAGTACAAGAAGACTGACTCTTCTTACTGACTATGTTTTGAACATTTCCTGTGAGACCAGTTTTAGATTCTGCTGCTTCACTATATGTTTACTGTATCCCATGGACCTTCTTATTGACGATGAAACACAGAAATTGCATCGAAATTGAATAGAAAAGGCACAATGCCGACTTACGATCAAGAAGACTTACTCTTCCAACTGTCTATGTTTTGAGCAATTCCTGTGACACTAGTTATAGATTCCGATGCTTCACTTCAGGTTTACAGTATCCCTTGGACCTTCTTATTGACGACGAAACACAGAAATTGCATCGGAATTGAATAGAAAAGGCACAATGCCGACTTACGTTCAAGAAGACTTACTCTTCCAACTGTCTATGCTTTTGAACCATTCCTGTGACACTTGTTATAGATTCCGATGCTTCACTTCAGGTTTACTGTATCCCTTGGACCTTCTTATTGACGATCAAACACAGAAATTGCATCGGAATTAAATAGAAATGGCACAATGCCGACTTAAGTTCAAGAAGACTAACTCTTCCTAAACTCTATGCTTTGAACCATTCCTCTGACACTAGTTATGGATTCCGATGCTTCACTTCAGGTTTACTGTATCCCTCTGACCTCCTTAATGACGATGAAACACAGAAATTGCATCGGAATTAAATACAAAAGACACAATGCCGACATAAGTACAAGCAGACTGACTCTTCTTACTCTCTATGCTTTGAACCTTTCCTGTGACACTAGTTATAGATTCCGATGCTTCACTATATGTTTACTGTATCCCTTGGACCTTCTTATTGACGACAAAACACAGAAATTGCATCGGAATTAAATAGAAAGGGCACAATGCCGACATAAGTACGAGAAGACTGACTCTTCCTACTGTCTCTGTTCTGAACCATTCCTGTGGCACTAGTTATAGATTCCGATGCTTCACTTTAGGTTTACTGTATCCCTCTGACATTCTTATTGACGATGATACACAGAAATTGCATCGGAATTAAATACAAAATTCACAATGCCGACCTATGTACAAGAAGACTGACTCTTCCTACTGTCTATGTTTTGAACCATTTCTGTGACACTAGTTATTGAGTCCGATGCTTCACTTCAGGTTTACTGTATCCCTTGGACCTTCTTATTGACGATGAATCACAGAAGTTGCATCGGAATTAAATACAAAAGGCACAATGCCGACTTAAGTACAAGAAGACTGACTCTTCTTACTGACTATGTTTTGAACCATTCCTATGACACTAGTTATAGATTCCGATGCTTCACTTCAGGTCTACTGTATCCCTCTGACCTTCTTATTGACGATGAAACACAGAAATTGCATCGGAATTAAATACAAAAGGCACAATGCCGACTTAAGTACTAGAAGACTGACTCTTCTTACTGTCTATGTTTGAACCATTCCTGTGAAACTAGTTATAGATTCCGATGCTTCACTTCAGGTTTACTGTATCCCTTGGACCTTCTTATTGACGACGAAACACAGTAATTGCATCGGAATTAAATACAAAAGGCACAATGCCGACTTAAGTTCAAGAAGACTTACTCTTCCAACTGTCTATGTTTTGAACCATTCCTGTGTCACTTGTTATAGATTCCGATGCTTCACTTCAGGTTTACTGCATCCCTTGGACCTTCTTATTGACGATGAAACACAGAAATTGCATCGGAATTAAATACAAAAAGCACAATGCCGTCTTAAGTACAAGAACACTGACTCTTCCTACTGTCTATGCTTTGAACCATTCCTGTGACACTAGTTATAGATTCCGATGCTTCACTTCAGGTTTACGTATCCCTCTGACCTTCTTATTGCCGATGAAACACAGAAATTGCATCGGAATTAAATAGAAAAGGCACAATGCCGACTTAAGTACAAGAAGACTGACTCTTCTTACTGTCTATGATTTGAACTATTCCTTTGACACTAGTTATAGATTCCGATGCTTCACTTCTGGTTTACTGTATCCCTCAGACCTTCTTATTGACGATGAAACAAAGATATTGCATCGGAATTAAACACAAAATGCACAATGCCGACTTAAGTACAATAAGACTGACCCTTCTTACTGTCCATGTTTTGAACCTTTCCTGTGAGACCGGTTTTAGATTCCGATGCTTCACTTCTGGGTTTCTGTATCCCTTGGACCTTCTTATTGACGACAAAACACAGATATTGCATCGTAATTAAATAGAAAAGGCACAATGCCGACTTAAGTACAAGAAGACTGACTCTTCTTACTGACTATGTTTTGAACATTTCCTGTGAGACCAGTTTTAGATACCGGTGCTTCACTATATGATTACTGTGTGCCTCTGACCTTCTTATTGACGATTAAACACAGAAATTGCATCGGAATTAAATACAAAAGGCACAATGCCGACTCAAGTACAAGAAGACTGGCTCCTCTTACTGCCTGAGATTTGAATCTTTCCTGTGAGACCGGTTTTAGATTCCGATGCTTCACTTCAGGTTTACTGTATCCCATGGACCTTCTTATTGACGTCGAAACAAAGAAATTGCATCGGAATTAAATACAAAAGGCACAATGCCGAATTAAGTACAAGAGGGTTGACTCTTCTTACTGACTATGTTTTAAACATTTCCTTCGAGACCAGTTTTAGATTCTGATGCTTCACTATATGTTTACTGTATCCCTTGGACCTTCTTATTGACGATGAAACACAGATATTGCATCGGAATTAAATACAAAAGCCACAATGCCGAATTAAGTACATGAAGACTGACTCTTCCTACTGACTATGATTTCAACATTTCCTGTGAGACCAGTTTAAGATTCCGATGCTTCACTATATGTTTATTGTATCCCTTGGACCTTCTTATTGACGATGAATCACAGAAATTGCATCGGAATTTCATACAATAGGCAAAATGCCGACTTAAGTACAAGAAAACTGACTCTTCTCACTGTCTTTGCTTTGTACCATTCCTGTGACACTAATAATGGATTTCGATGCTTCACTTCAGGTTTACTGTCTCCCTCTGACCTTCTTATTGACGATGAAACACAGAAATTGCATCGGAATTAAATACAAAAGGCACAATGCCGAATTAAGTACAAGAAAACTGACTCTTCTTACTGTCTATGTTTTGAACCATTCCTGTGACACTAGTTATATATTCCGTTGCTTCACTTCAGGTTAACTGTATCCCTCTGACCTTCTTATTGACGATGAAACAAAAATTGCATCGGAATTAAGTAGAAAAGCACAATGCCGACTTAAGTACAAGAAAACTGAATCTTCTTACTGTCTATGTTTTAAACCATTCCCCTGACACTAGTTATAGATTCCGATGCTTCACTTCAGATTTACTGTAGCCCTCTGACTTTCTTATTGACGATGAAACACAGAAATTGCATCGGAATTAAATACAAAAGGCACAATGCCGAAGTAGGTACAAGAAAACTGACTCTTCTTACTGTCTATGTTTTGAACCATTCCTATGACACAAGTTATAGATTCCGATGCTTCACTGCAGGTTTACTGTAACCCTCTGACCGTCTTATTGACCATGAAACACAGAAATTGCATCGGAATTAAATACAAAAGTCACAATGCCGTCTTAAGTACAAGAAGACTGACTCTTGTTACTTTCTATGTTTTGAACCATTCCTGTGACACTAGTTATAGATTCCGATGCTTCACTTAAGGTTTACTGTATCCCTCTGACCTTCTTATTGACGATGAAACACAGAGATTGCATCGGAATTAAATACATAGACACTATTGTGACTCAAGTACAAGAAGACTGGCTCTTCTTACTGTCTATGTTTTGAACCATTCCTGTGACACTAGTTATATATTCCGATGCTTCACTTCAGGTTAAATGTATCCCTCTGACCTTCTTATTGACGATGAAACACAGAAATTGCATCGGAATTAAGTAGAAAAGCACAATGCCGACTTAAGTACAAGAAAACTGAATCTTCTTACTGTCTATGTTTTAAACCATTCCCCTGACACTAGTTATAGATTCCGATGCTTCACTTCAGATTTACTGTAGCCCTCTGACTTTCTTATTGACGATGAAACACAGAAATTGCATCGGAATTAAATACAAAAGGCACAATGCCGAAGTAGGTACAAGAAAACTGACTCTTCTTACTGTCTATGTTTTGAACCATTCCTATGACACAAGTTATAGATTCCGATGCTTCACTGCAGGTTTACTGTAACCCTCTGACCGTCTTATTGACCATGAAACACAGAAATTGCATCGGAATTAAATACAAAAGTCACAATGCCGTCTTAAGTACAAGAAGACTGACTCTTGTTACTGTCTATGTTTTGAACCATTCCTGTGACACTAGTTATAGATTCAGATGCTTCACTTCAGGTTTACTGTATCCCTCTGACCTTCTTATTGAAGATGAAACACAGAAATTGCATCGGAATTAAATCCAAAAGCACAATGCCGACTCAAGTACTAGAAGACTGGCTCTTCCTACTGTCTACGTTTTGAACCATTCCTGTGACACTAGTTACAGATTCCGATGCTTCACTTCAGATTTACTGTATCCCTCTGACCTTCTTATTGACGATGAAACACAGAAATTGCATCGGTATTAAATACATAGGCACAATGCCGACTCAAGTACAAGAAGACTGGCTCTTCTTACTGTCTATGTTTTGAACCATTCCTGTGACACTAGTTATAGATTCCGATGCTTCACTTCTTGTTTACTGTATCCCTCTGACCTTCTTATTGACGATGAAACGCAGAGATTGCTCGGAATTAAATGGAAAAGGGACAATGCCGACTTAAGTACAAGAAAACTGACAGTTCTCACTGTCTAAGTTTTGAAGCATTCCCGTGACACTAGATACAGATTCCGATGATTCACTTCAGGTTTACTGTAACCCCCTGACCTTATTATTGACGATCAAGCACAGATATTGCATCGGAATTAAATAGAAAAGGCACAATGCCGACATAAGTACAAGCAGACTGACTCTTCTTACTCTCTATGTTCTGAACCTTTCCTGTGACACTAGTTATAGATTCCGATGCTTCACTTCAGGTTTACTGTACCCCTCTGACCGTCTTATTGACGATGAAACACAGATATTGCATCGGGATTAAATACATAGGGACAATGCCGAATCAAGTACTAGAAGACTGGCTCTTCTTACTGTCTATGTATTGATCCATTCCTGTGACACTAGTTATAGATTCCGATGCTTCACTTCAGGTGTACTGTACCCTCTGACCTTCTAATTGACGATTAAACATAGATATTGCATCAGAATTAAATAGAAAAGGCACAATGCCGACTTAACTACATGAAAACTGACTCATCTTACTGTCTATGTTTTGAAGCATTCCCGTGACACTAGTTATAGATTCCGATGCTTCACTTCAAGTTTACTGTATCCCTCTGACCTTCGTATTGACGATGAAACACAGAAATTGCATCGGAATTAAATACAAAAGCACAATGCCGACTTAAGTACAAGAGAACTGACTCTTCTTACTGTCTATGTTTTGAACCATTCCTGTGACAGTAGTTATAGATTCCGATGCTTCTCTTCAGGTTTACTGTATCCCACTGACCTTCTTATTGACGATGAAACACAGAAATTGCATCGGAATTAAATACAAAAGGCACAATGCCGACTCAAGTGCAAGAAGACTGGCTCTTCCTACTGTCTATGTTTTGAACCATTCCTGTGAAACTAGTTATAGATTCCGACGCATCACTTCAGGTTTACTGTATCCCTCTGACCTTCTTATTGACGATGAAACACAGATATTGCATCGGAATAAATACAAAAGGCACATTGCCGACTCAAGTACAAGAAGACTGTCTCTTCTTACTGACTATCATTTGATTATTTCCTGTGAGACCAGTTTTAGATTCCGATTCTTCACTATATGTTTACTGTATCCCTTGGACCTTCTTATTGAAGATTAAACACAGAAATTGAACCGGAATTAAATGCAAAAGGCACAATGCCGACTTCAGTACAAGAAGACTGATTCTTCTTACTGACTATGATTTGAACATTTCCTGTGGACCAGTTATAGATTCCGATGCTTCACTATACGTTTACTGTATCCCTTTGACCTTCTTATTGACGATGAAACACAGAAACTGCATCAGAATTAAATACAAAAGGCACAATGCTGACATAAGTACAAGCAGACTGACCCTTCCTACTGACTATGATTTCAACATTTCCTGTGAGACCAGTTTTGGATTCCGATGCTTCACTATATGTTTACTGTATGCCTTGGACATTCTTATTGACGATGAAACACAGAAATTACGTCGGAATCAAATACAAAAGGCACAATGCCGACTCAAGTAACAAAAGACTGGCTCTTCTTACTGTCTATGTTTTGAAACTTTCCTGTGAGACCGGTTTTAGATTCCGATGCTTCACTTCAGGTTTACTGTATCCCTTAGATCTTCTTATTGACGAAGTAACACAGAAATTGCATCGGAATTAAGCAGTAAAGGCACAATGCCGACTTAAGTACTAGAAAACTGACTCTTCTTACTGTCTATGTTTTGATCCATTCCTGTGACACTAGTTACACATTCCGTTGCCTCACTTCAAGTTTACTGTATCCCTATGACTTTCTTATTGACGATGAATCACAGAAATTGCAAGCGGAATTAAATACATAAAAGCAAAATGCCGACTTAAGTACTAGAAAACTGACTCACCTTACTGTTTTTGTTTTGAACCATTCCTGTGACACTAGTTATAGATTTCGATGCTTGACTTCAGGTTTACTGTGTGCCTCTGACCTTCTTATTGACGATGATACGCAGAAATTGCATCGGAATTAAATACAAAAGGCACAATGTCGACTTAAGTACAAGAAATCTGACTCTTCTTACCGTCTACGTTTTGAACCATTCCTGTGACACTAGTTATCGATTCCGATGCTTCACTTCAGTTTCATTGTATCCCTCTGACCTTCTTATTGACGATGAAACACAGAAATTGCATCGGAATTAAATACAAAAGGCCCAATGCCGAATCATGTACAAGAAGACTGGCTCTTCGTACTGTCTATGTTTGAACCATTCCTGTGACACTAGTTATAGATTCCGATGCTTAACTTCAGGTTTACTGTATCCCTCTGACCGTCTTATTGGCGATGAAACACAGAAATTGCATCAGAATTAAATAGAAAAGGCACAATGCCGACTTAAGTACAAGAAAACTGACTCCTCTTACTGTCTATGTTTTGAAGCATTCCCGTGACACTAGTTATAGATTCCGATGCTTCACTTCAAGTTTACTGTATCCTTCTGACCTTCGTATTGACGATGAATCAAAGAAATTGCATCGGAATTAAATACAAAAGCAAATTGCCGACTTAAGTACAAGAGAACTGACTCTTCCTACTGTCTATGTTTTGAACCATTCCTGTGACACTAGTTATAGATTCCGATGCTTCACGTCGGGTTTACTGTATCCCTCTGACCTTCTTATTGACGATGAAACACAGAAATTGCATCGGAATTAAATTTAAAAGGCACAATGCCGACTCAAGTACTAGAAGGCTGGCTCTTCTTACTGTCTATGCTTTGAACCATTCGTGTGACACTAGTTATACATTCCGATGCTTCACTTCAGGTTTACTGTATCCCTCTGACCTTCTTATTGACGGTGAAACACGGAAATTGCATCGGAATTAAATACATATACACAATGCCGACTCAAGTACAAGAAGACTGGCTCTTCTTACTGTCTATGCTTTGAACCATTCCCGTGACACTAGTTATAGATTCCGATGCTTCTCTTCACGTTTACTGTATCCCTCTGACATTCTTATTGATGATGAAACACAGAAATTGCATCGGAATTAAATAGAAATGCACAATGCGTCTTAGGTACAAGAAAACTGACTCTTCTTACTATCTATGTTTTGTCCCATTCCCGTGACACTAGTTATAGATTCCGATGCTTCACTTCAGGTTTACTGTATCCCTCTGACTTTCTTATTGACGATGAAACAAAGAAATTGCATCGGAATTAAATACAAAAGCACAATGCCGACTTAAGTACAAGAGAACTGACGCTTCTTACTGTCTATGTTTTGAAACATTCCTGTGACACTAGTTATAGATTCCGACGCATCACTTCAGGTTTACTGTATCCCTCTGACCTTCTTATTGACGATGAAACACAGAAACTGCATCAGAATTAAATACAAAAGGCACAATGCTGACTTAAGAACAAGAAGACTGAGCCATCCAACTGACTATGATTTCAATGTTTCCTGTGAGACCAGGTTTAGATTTCGATGCTTCACTATATGTTTACTGTATCCCTTTTGACCTTCTTATTGACGATGAAACACAGAAATTGCATCATAATTAAATAGAAAAAGCACAATGCCGACTTAAGTACAAGAAAACTGAATCTTCTTACTGTCTATGTTTTAAACCATTCCCCTGACACTAGTTATAGATTCCGATGCTTCACTTCAGATTTACTGTAGCCCTCTGACTTTCTTATTGACGATGAAACACAGAAATTGCATCGGAATTAAATACAAAAGGCACAATGCCGAATTAGGTACAAGAAAACTGACTCTTCTTACTGTCTATGTTTTGAACCATTCCTATGACACTAGTTATAGATTCCGATGCTTCACTGCAGGTTTACTGTAACCCTCTGACCGTCTTATTGACCATGAAACACAGAAATTGCATCGGAATTAAATACAAAAGTCACAATGCCGTCTTAAGTACAAGAAGACTGACTCTTGTTACTGTCTGTGTTTTAACCATTCCTGTGACACTAGTTATAGATTCAGATGCTTCACTTCAGGTTTACTGTATCCCTCTGACCTTCTTATTGAAGATGAAACACAGAAATTGCATCGGAATTAAATCCAAAAGCACAATGCCGACTCAAGTACAGGAAGACTGGCTCATCTTACTGTCTATGTATTGAACCATTCCTGTGACACTAGTTACACATTCCGATGCTTCACTTCAGGTTTACTGTATCCCTCTGACCGTCTTATTGACCATGAAACACAGAAATTGCATCGGAATTAAATACAATATGCACAATGCCGACTTAAGGACAAGAAGACTGACTCTTCTTACTGTCTATGTTTTGAGCAATTCCTGTGACACTAGTTATAGATTCCGATGCTTCACTTCAGGTTTACTGTATCCCTTGGACCTTCTTATTAACGACGAAACACAGAAATTGCATCGGAATTAAATAGAAAAGGCACAATGCCGACTTACGTTCAAGAAGACTTACTCTTCCAACTGTCTATGTTTTGAACCATTCCTGTGACACTTGTCATAGATTCCGATGCTGCACTTCAGGTTTACTGTATCCCTTGGATCTTCTTATTGACGATCAAGCACAGAAATTGCATCGGAATTAAATAGAAAAATCACAATGCCCACTTAAGTTCAAGAAGACTAACTCTTCCTACCCTCTATGCTTTGAACCATTCCTCTGACACTAGTTATGGATTCCGATGCTTCTCTTCAGGTTTACTGTATCCCTCTGACCTTCTTAATGACGATGAAACACAGAAATTGCATCGGAATTAAATACAAAAGGCACAATGCCGACATAAGTACAAGCAGACTGACTCTTCTTACTCTCTATGTTCTGAACCTTTCCTGTGACACTAGTTATAGATTCCGATGCTTCACTTCAGGTTTACTGTATCCCTCAGACCATCTTGTTGAAGATGAAAAACAGAAATTGCATCGGAATTAAATCCAAAAGCACAATGCCGACTCAAGTACTAGAAGACTGGCTCTTCCTACTGTCTACGTTTTGAACCATTCCTGTGACACTAGTTACAGATTCCGATGCTTCACTTCAGATTTACTGTATCCCTCTGACCTTCTTATTGACGATGAAACACAGAAATTGCATCGGTATTAAATACATAGGCACAATGCCGACTCAAGTACAAGAAGACTGGCTCTTCTTACTGTCTATGTTTTGAACCATTCCTATGACACTAGTTACAGATTCCGATGCTTCACTTCAGATTTACTGTGTCCCTCTGACCTTCTTATTGACGATGAAACGCAGAGATTGCATCGGAATTAAATGGAAAAGGGACAATGCCGACTTAAGTACAAGAAAACTGACAGTTCTCACTGTCTAAGTTTTGAAGCATTCCCGTGACACTAGATATAGATTCCGATGATTCACTTCAGGTTTACTGTTTCCTCCTAACCCTATTATTGACGATGATACACAGAAATTGCATCGGAAATAAATACAAACGGCATAATGCCGACCCAAGTACAAGAAGACTGGCTCTACTTACTGTCTATGTTTTGAACCATTCCTGTGACACTAGTTATAGATTCCGATGCTTCACTTAAGGTTTACTGTATCCCTCTGACCTTCTTATTGACGATGAAACACAGAAATTGCATCGGAATTAAATACATAGGCACAATGCCGACTCAAGTACATGAAGACTGGCTCTTCTTACTGTCTATGTTTTGAACCATTCCTGTGACACTAGTTATAGATTCCGATACTTCACTTCAGGTTTACTGTATCCTTCTGACCTTCTTATTGCCGATGAAACACAGAATATGCATCGGAATTAAATATAAAAGGCACAATGCCGACTTAAGTCCAAGAAGACTGACTCTTTTTACTGTCTATGTTTTGAACCATTCCTTTGACACTAGTTATTGATTCCGAGGCTTCACTTCAGGTTTACTTTATCCCTCTGACCTTCTTATTGACGATGAAACACAGAAATTGCATCGGAATTGATTACAAAAGGCACAATGCCGAATCAAGTTCAAGAAGACTGGCTCTTGCTACTGACTATGTTTTAACCATTCCTGCGACACTAGTTATAGATTCCGATGCTTCACTTCAGGTTTACTGATTCCCTCTGATCTTCATATTGACGATGAAACACAGAATCTGCATCGGAACGAAATACAAAAGGCACAATGCCGACTCAAATACAAGATGAATGGCTCTTCTTACTGTCTATGCTTTGAACCTTTCCTGTGAGACCGGTTTTAGTTTCCGATGCTTCACTTCAGGTTTACTGTATCCCTTGGACCTTCTTATTGACGACAAATCACAGAAATTGCATCGGAATTAAATAGAAAAGACACAATGCCGACTTAAGTACAAGAAGACTGACTCTTGCTACTGACTATGTTTTGAATTTTTTCTGTGAGACCAGTTTTTGATTCCGGTGCTTGACTATATGTTTACTGTATCCCACTGACATTCTTATTGACGATTAAACACAGAAATTGCATCCGACGTAAATTCAAAAGGCACAATGCGAACTCAAGTACAAGAAGACTGGCTCTTCTTACTGATTGTGTTTTGAACCTTTCCTGTGATACCGGTTTTAGATTCCGATGCTTCACTTCAGGTTTACTGTATCCCATTGACCTTCTTATTCACGTCGAAACACAGCAATTGCATCGGAATTAAAGAGAAAAGGCACAATGTCGACTTAAGTACAAGAAAACTGACTCTTCTTACTGTCTATGTTTTGAACCATTCCTGTGACACTTGTTATAGATTCCGATGCTTCACTTCAGGTTTACTGTATCCCTCTGACCTTCTTATTGACGATGAAACACAGAAATTGCATCTGAATTAAATACAATAGGCACATTGCCGACTAAAGTACAAGAAGACTGTCTCTTCTTACTGACTATCATTTGATTATTTCCTGTGAGACCAGTTTTAGATTCAAATTCTTCACTATATATTTACTGTATCCCTTGGACCTTCTTATTGACGATTAAAGACAGAAATTGCATCGGAAATAAATACAAAAGGCACAATGCCGACTTCAGTACAAGAAGACTGACTCTTCTTGCTGACTATGTTTTGAACATTTCCTCTGAGACCACTTTTAGATTCCGATGCTTCACTATACGTTTACTGTATCCCTTTGACCTTCTTATTGACGATGAAACACAGAAACTGCATCAGAATTAAATACAAAAGGCACAATGCTGACTTAAGTACAAGAAGACTGACCCTTCCTACTGACTATGATTTCAACATTTCCTATGAGACCAGTTTTAGATTCCGATGCTTCACTATATGTTTACTGTATCCCTTGGACCTTCTTATTGACGATGAAACACAGAAATTGCATCGGAATTAAATAGAAAAGGCACAATGCACCCTTAAGTACAAGAAAACTGACTCTTCTTACTGTGCATGTTTTGAACCATAACTGTGACACTAGTTATAGTTTCCGATGTTTCACTTCAGGAATACTGTATCTCTCTGACCTTCTTATTGACGATGAAACACAGAAATTACATCGGAATCAAATACAAAAGGCACAATGCCGACTAAAGTACAAGAAGACTGGCTCTTCTTACTGTCTATGTTTTGAAACTTTCCTGTGAGACCGGTTTTAGATTCCGATGCTTCACTTCAGGTTTACTGTATCCATTAGATCTTCTTATTGACGACGTAACACAGAAATTGCATCGGAATTAAACAGAAAAGGCACAATGCCGACTTAAGTACTAGAAAACTGACTCTTCTTACTGTCTATGTTTTGATCCATTCCTGTGACACTAGTTACACATTCCGATGCCTCACTTCAAGTTTACTGTATCCCTATGACTTTCTTATTGACGATGAAACACAGAGATTGCATCAGAATTAAATACATAGGCACTATTGTGACTCAAGTACAAGAAGACTGGCTCTTCTTACTGTTTATGTTTTGAACCATTCCTGTGACACTAGTTATATATTCCCATGCTTCACTTCAGGTTAACTGTATCCCTCTAACCTTCTTATTGACGATGAAACACAGAAACTGCATCGGAATGAAATAGAAAAGGCACAATGCCGACTGAAGTACAAGAAAACTGAATCTTGTTACTGTCTATGTTTTAAACCATTCCCCTGACACTAGTTATAGATTCCGATGCTTCACTTCAGATTTACTGTATCCCTCTGACTTTCTTATTGACGATGAAACGCAGAAATTGCATCGGAATTAAATACAAAAGGCACAATGCCGAATAGGTACAAGAAAACTGACTCTTCTTACTGTCTATGTTTTGAACCATTCCCATGACACTAGTTATAGATTCCGATGCTTCACTGCAGGTTTACTGTAACCCTCTGACCGTCTTATTGACCATGAAACACAGAAATTGCATCGGAATTAAATACAAAAGTCACATGCCGACTTAAGTACAAGAAGACTGACTCTTGTTACTGTCTATGTTTTGAACCATTCCTGTGATACTAGTTATAGATTCAGATGCTTCACTTCAGGTTTACTGTATCCCTCTGACCTTCTTATTGAAGATGAAACACAGAAATTGCATCGGAATTAAATCCAAAAGCACAATGCCGACTCAAGTACAAGAAGACTGTCTCATCTTACTGTCTATATTTTGACCCATTCCTGTGACACTAGTTACACATTCCGATGCTTCACTTCAGGTTTACTGTATCCCTCTGACCGTCTTATTGACCATGAAACACAGAAATTGCATCGGAATTAAATACAAAAGGCACAATGCCGACTTAAGGACAAGAAGACTGACTCTTCTTACTGTCTATGTTTTGAGCAATTCCTGTGACACTAGTTATAGATTCCGATGCTTCACTTCAGGTTTACTGTATCCCTTGGACCTTCTTATTAACGACGAAACACAGAAATTGCATCGGAATTAAATAGAAAAGGCACAATGCCGACTTACGTTCAAGAAGACTTACTCTTCCAACTGTCTATGTTTTGAAACATTCCTGTGACACTTGTCATAGATTCCGATGCTGCACTTCAGGTTTACTGTATCCCTTGGACCTTCTTATTGACGATCAAGCACAGAAATTGCATCGGAATTAAATAGAAAAGGCACAATGCCGACTTAAGTTCAAGAAGACTAACTCTTCCTACCCTCTATGCTTTGAACCATTCCTCTGACACTAGTTATGGATTCCGATGCTTCACTTCAGATTTACTGTATCCCTCTGACCTTCTTATTGACGATGAAACACAGATTATGCATCGGAATTAAATATAAAAGGCACAATGCCGACTTAAGTCCAAGAAGACTGACTCTTCTTACTGTCTATGTTCTGAACCATTCCTTTGACACTAGTTATAGATTCCGAGGCTTCACTTCAGGTTTACTTTACCCCTCTGACCTTCTTATTGACGATGAAACACAGAAATTGCATCGGAATTGATTACAAAAGGCACAATGCCGAATCAAGTTCAAGAAGACTGGCTCTTCTCACTGTCTATGCTTTGAACCTCTCCTGTGAGACCGGTTTTAGTTTCCGATGCTTCACTTCAGGTTTACTGTATCCCTTGGACCTTCTTATTGACGACAAAACACAGGAATTGCATCGGAATTAAATAGAAAAGCCACAATGCCGACTTAAGTACAAGAAGACTGACTCTTGTTACTGACTATGATTTGAATATTTTCCGTGAGACCAGTTTTTGATTCCGGTGCTTGACTATATGTTTACTGTATCCCTCTGACATTCTTATTGACGATTAAACACAGAAATTGCATCGGAATTAAATTCAAAAGGCGCAATGCCGACTCAAGTACAAGAATACTGGCTCTTCTTACTGATTGTGTTTTGAACCTTTCCTGTGATACCGGTTTTAGATTCCGATCCTTCACTTCAGGTTTACTGTATCCCTTGGACCTTCTTATTGACGATTAAACACAGAAATTGCACCGGAAATAAATTCAAAAGGCGCAATGCCGACTCAAGTACAAGAATACTGGCTCTTCTTACTGATTGTGTTTTGAACCTTTCCTGTGATACCGGTTTTAGATTCCGATCCTTCACTTCAGGTTTACTGTATCTCTCTGACCTTCTTATTGACGATGATACACAGAAATTACATCGGAATCAAATACAAAAGGCACAATGCCGACTCAAGTACAAGAAGACTAGCTCTTCTTACTGTCTATGTTTTGAAACTTTCCTGTGAGACCGGTTTTAGATTCCGATGCTTCACTCCAGGTTTACTGCATCCGTTAGATCTTCTTATTGACGACGTAAGACAGAAATTGCATCGGCATTAAACAGAAAAGGCTCAATGCCGACTTAAGTACTAGAAAACTTACTCTTCTTACTGTCTATGTTTTGATCCATTCCTGTGACACTAGTTACACATTCCGATGCCTCACTTCAAGTTTACTGTATCCCTATGACTTTCTTATTGACGATGAAACACAGAAATTGCAGCGCAATTAAATACATAAAAGCAAAATGCCGACTTAAGTACAAGAAAACTGACTCATCTTACTGTTTTTGTTTTGAACCATTCCTGTGACACTAGTTATAGATTTCTATGCTTCACTTCAGGTGTACTCTATCCCTCTGACCTTCTAATTGGCGACGAAACACAGATATTGCATCAGAATTAAATAGAAAAGGCACAATGCCGACTTAAGTACAAGCAAACTGACTCTTTTTACCGTCTATGTTTTGAACCATTCCTGTGTCACTAGTTATAGATTCCGATGCTTCACTTCAGGTTTACTGTATCCCTCTGACCTTCTTATTGACGATGAAACACAGAAATTGCATCGGAATTAAATACAAAAGACACAATGCCGACTTAAGTACAAGAAGACTGACTCTTCTTACTGTCTATGTTTTGAACTATTCCTGTGACATTAGTTATAGATTCCGATGCTTCACTTCAGTTTTATTGTATCCCTCTGATTTTCTTATTGACGATGAAACACAGAAATTGCATCGGAATTAAATACAAAAGGCCCAATGCCGATTCAAGTACAAGAAGACTGGCTCTTCGTACTGTCTACGTTTTGAACCATTCCTGTGACACTAGATATAGATTCCGATGCTTAACTTCAGGTTTACTGTATCCCTCTGACCGTCTTATTGACGATGAAACACAGATATTGCATCGGGATTAAATACATAGGGACAATGCCGAATCAAGTGCTAGAAGACTGGCTCCTACTACTGTCTATGCTTTGAACCATTCCTGTGACACAAGTTATACATTCCGATGCTTCACTTCAAGTTTACTGTATTCCTCTGACCTTCTTATTGACGATGAAACACGGAAATTGCATCGGAATTAAATACATAGGCACAATGCCGACTCAAGTACAAGAAGACTGGCTTTTCTTACTGTCTATGATTTCAACCATTCCCGTGACACTAGTTATAGATTCCGATGCTTCACTTCAGATTTACTGTATCCCTCTGACATTCTTATTGACGATGAAACACAGAAATTGCATCGGAATTAAATAGAAATGCACAATGCGTCTTAAGTACAAGAAAACTGACTCTTCTTACTATCTATGTTTTGTCCCATTAACGTGACACTAGTTATAGATTCCGATGCTTCACTTCAGGTTTACTGTATCCCTCTGACTTTCTTATTGACGATGAAACACAGAAATTGCATCGGAATTAAATACAAAAGCACAATGCCGACTTAAGTACAAGAGAACTGACTCTTCTTACCGTCTATGTTTTGAACCATTCCTGTGACACTAGTTATAGATTCCGATGCTTCACTTCAGGTTTACTGTATCCCACTGACCTTCTTATTGACGATGAAACACAGAAATTGCATCGGAATTAAATACAAAAGGCACAATGCCGACTCAAGTGCAAGAAGACTGGCTCTTCCTACTGTCTATGTTTTGAACCATTCCTGTGACACTAGTTATAGATTCCGACGCATCACTTCAGGTTTACTGTATCCCTCTGACCTTCTTATTGACGATGAAACACAGAAATTGCATCGGAATTAAATACAAAAATCACATTGCCGACTCAAGTACAAGAAGGCTGTCTCTTCTTACTGACTGTCATTTGATTATTTCCTGTGAGACCAGTTTTAGATTCCGATTCTTCACTATATGTTTTCTGTATCCCTTGGACCTTCTTATTGAAGATTAAACACAGAAATTGCATCGGAATTAAATACAAAAGGCACAATGCCGACTTCAGTACAAGAAGACTGACCTTTCCTACTGACTAAGATTTCAACATTTCCTGTGAGACCAGTTTTGGATTCCGATGCTTCACTATATGTTTACTGTATCCCTTGGACCTTCTTATTGACGATGAAACACAGAAATTGCATCGGAATTAAATAGAAAAGGCAAAATGCCGACTTAAGTACAAGAAAACTGACTCTTCTTACAGTGCATGTTTTGAACCATTCCTGTGACACTAGTTATAGTTTCCCATGTTTCACTTCAGGAATACTGTATCTCTCTGACCTTCTTATTGACGATGAAACACAGAAATTACATCGGAATCAAATACAAAAGGCACAATGCCGACTCAAGTAAAAGAAGACTGGCTCTTCTTACTGTCTATGTTTTGAACTTTCCTGTGAGACCGGTTTTAGATTCCGATGCTTCACTTCAGGTTTACTGTATCCCTTAGATCTTCTTGTTGACGAAGTAACACAGAAATTGCACCGGAATTAAACAGAAAAGGCACAATGCCGACTTAAGTACTAGAAAACTTACTCTTCTTACTGTCTGTGTTTTGATCCATTCCTGTGACACTAGTTACACATTCCGATGCCTCACTTCAAGTTTACTGTATCCCTATGCTTTTCTTATTGACGATGAAACACGGAAATTGCAGCGGAATTAAATACATAAAAGCAAAATGCCGACTTAAGTACAAGAAAACTGACTCATCTTACTGTTTTTGTTTTGAACCATTCCTGTGCCTCTAGTTATAGATTCCGATGCTTCACTTCAAGTTTACTGTATCCCTCTGACCTTCTTATTGACGATGAAACACAGAAATTGCATCGGAATTAAATACAAAAGACACAATGCCGACTTAAGTACAAGAAGACTGACTCTTCTTACTGTCTATGTTTTGAACTATTCCTGTGACACTAGTTATAGATTCCGATGCTTCACTTCAGTATTATTGTATCCCTCTGACTTTCTTATTGACGATGAAACACAGAAATTGCATCGGAATTAAATACAAAAGGCCCAATGCCGAATCAAGTACAAGAAGACTGGCTCTTCGTACTATCTATGTTTTGAACCATTCCTGTGACACTATATATAGATTCCGATGCTTAACTTCAGGTTTACTGTATCCCTCTGACCGTCTTATTGACGATGAAACACAAATATTGCTTCGGGATTAAATACATAGGGACAATGCCGAATCAACTACTAGAAGACTGGCTCTTCTTACTGTCTATGTTTTGATCCATTCCTGTGACACTAGTTATAGATTCCGATGCTTCACTTCAGGTGTACTGTATCCCTCTGACCTTCTAATTGACGATGAAACACAGATATTGCATCAGAATTAAATAGAAAAGGCACAATGCCGACTTAACTACATGAAAACTGACTCATCTTACTGTCTATGTTTTGAAGCATTCCCGTGACACTAGTTATAGATTCCGATGCTTCACTTCAAGTTTACTGTATCCCTCTGACCTTCGTATTGACGATGAAACACAGAAATTGCATCGGAATTAAATACAAAAGCAAAATGCCGACTTAAGTGAAAGAGAACTGACTCTTCCTACTGTCTGTGTTTTGAACCATTCCTGTGACACTAGTTATAGATTCCGATGCTTCACGTCGGGTTTACTGTATACCTCTGACCTTCTTATTGACGATGAAATACAGAAATTGCATCGGAATTAAATTTACAAGGCACAATGCTGACTCAAGTACTAGAAGACTGGCTCTTCTTACAGTCTATGCTTTGAACCATTCCTGTGACACTAGTTATACATTCCGATGCTTCACTTCAGGTTTACTGTATCCCTCTGACCATCGTATTGACGATGAAACACGGAAATTGCATCGGAATTAAATACATAGGCACAATGCCGACTCAAGTACAAGAAGACTGGCTCTTCTTACTGTCTATGATTTCAACCATTCCCGTGACACTAGTTATAGATTCCGATGCTTCACTTCAGGTTTACTGTATCCCTCTGACTTTCTTATTGACGATGAAACACAGATATTGCATCGGAATTAAATACAAAAGCACAATGCCGACTTAAGTACAAGAGAACTGACTCTTCTTACTGTCTATGTTTTGAACCATTCCTGTGACACTAGTTATAGATTCCGATGCCTCACTTCAGGTTTACTGTATCCCACTGACCTTCTTATTGACGATGAAACACAGAAATTGCATCGGAATTAAATACAAAAGGCACAATGCCGACTCAAGTGCATGAAGACTGGCTCTTCCTACTGTCTGTGTTTTGAACCATTCCTGTGACACTAGTTATAGATTCCGACGCATCACTTCAGGTTTACTGTATCCCTCTGACCTTCTTATTGACGATGAAACACAGAAATTGCATCGGAATTAAATACAAAAGACACAATGCCGACTTAAGTACAAGAAGACTGACTCTTCTTACTGTCTATAATTTGAACTATTCCTGTGACACTAGTTATAGATTCCGATGCTTCACTTCAGTATTATTGTTTCCCTCTGACTTTCTTATTGACGATGAATTACAGAAATTGCATCGGAATTAAATACAAAAGGCCCAATGCCGAATCAAGTACAAGAAGACTGGCTCTTCGGACTGTCTATGTTTTGAACCATTCCTGTGACACTATATATAGATTCCGAAGCTTAACTTCAGGTTTACTGTATCCCTCTGACCGTCTTATTGACGATGAAACACAATAATTGCATCGGGATTAAATACATAGGGACAATGCCGAATCAAGTACTAGAAGACTGGCTCTTCTTACTGTCTATGTTTTGATCCATTCCTGTGACACTAGTTATAGATTCCGATGCTTCACTTCAGGTGTACTGTATCCCTCTGACCTTCTAATTGACGATGAAACACAGATATTGCATCAGAATTAAATAGAAAAGGCACAATGCCGACTTAACTACATGAAAACTGACTCATCTTACTGTCTATGTTTTGAAGCATTCCCGTGACACTAGTTATAGATTCCGATGCTTCACTTCAAGTTTACTGTATCCCTCTGACCTTCGTATTGACGATGAAACACAGAAATTGCATCGGAATTAAATACAAAAGCAAAATGCCGACTTAAGTGAAAGAGAACTGACTCTTCCTACTGTCTATGTTTTGAACCATTCCTGTGACACTAGTTATAGATTCCGATGCTTCACGTCGGGTTTACTGTATCCCTCTGACCTTCTTATTGACGATGAAACACAGAAATTGCATCGGAATTAAATACAAAAGGCACAATGCCGACTCAAGTGCATGAAGACTGGCTCTTCCTACTGTCTGTGTTTTGAACCATTCCTGTGACACCAGTTATAGATTCCGACGCATCACTTCAGGTTTACTGTATCCCTCTGACCTTCTTATTGACGATGAAACACAGAAATTACATCGGAATCAAATACAAAAGGCACAATTCCGACTCAAGTAAAAGAAGACTGGCTCTTCTTACTGTCTATGTTTTGAAACTTTCCTGTGAGACCGGTTTTAGATTCCGATGCTTCACTTCAGGTTTACTGTATCCCTTAGATCTTCTTATTGACGAAGTAACACAGAATTTGCATCGGAATTAAACAGTAAAGGCACAATGCCGACTTAAGTACTAGAAAACTGACTCTTCTTACTGTCTATGTTTTGATCCATTCCTGTGACACTAGTTACACATTCCGATGCCTCACTTCAAGTTTACTGTATCCCTATGACATTCTTATTGACGATGAAACACAGAAATTGCAGCGGAATTAAATACATAAAAGCAAAATGCCGGCTTAAGTACAAGAAAACTGACTCATCTTACTGTTTTTGTTTTGAACCATTCCTGTGACACTAGTTATAGATTTCGATGCTTGACTTCAGGTTTACTGTATGCCTCTGACCTTCTTATTGACGATGAAACACAGAAATTGCATCGGAATTAAATACAAAAGGCACAATGTCGACTTAAGTACAAGAAATCTGACTCTTCTTACTGTCTACGTTTTGAACCATTCCTGTGACACTAGTTATCGATTCCGATGCTTCACTTCAGTTTTATTGTATCCTTCTTACCTTCTTATTGACGATGAAAAACAGAAATTGCATCGGAATTAAATACAAAAGGCCCAATGCCGAATCAAGTACAAGAAGACTGGCTCTTCGTACTGTCTATGTTTGAACCATTCCTGTGACACTAGTTATAGATTCCGATGCTTATCTTCAGGTTTACTGTATCCCTCTGACCGTCTTATTGACAATGAAACACAGAAATTGCATCGGGATTAAATACATAGGGACAATGCCGAATCAAGTACTAGAAGACTGGCTCTTCTTACTGTCTATGTTTTGATCCATTCCTGTGACACTAGTTATAGATTCCGATGCTTCAATTCAGGTGTACTGTATCCCTCTGACCGTCTAATTGACAATGAAACACAGATATTGCATCAGAATTAAATAGAAAAGGCACAATGCCGACTTAAGTACAAGAAAACTGACTTTTCTTACTGTCTATGTTTTGAAGCATTCCCGTGACACTAGTTATAGATTCCGATGCTTCACTTCAAGTTTACTGTATCCCTCTGACCTTCGTATTGACGATGAAACACAGAAATTGCATCGGAATTACATACAAAAGCAAATTGCCGACTTAAGTACAAGAGAACTGACTCTTCCTACTGTCTATGTTTTGAACCATTCCTGTGACACTAGTTATAGATTCCGATGCTTCACGTCGGGTTTACTGTATCCCTCTGACCTTCTTATTGACGATGAAACACAGAAATTGCATCGGAATTAAATTTAAAAGGCACAATGCCGACTCAAGTACTAGAAGGCTGGCTCTTCTTACTGTCTATGCTTTGAACCATTCGTGTGACACTAGTTATACATTCCGATGCCTCACTTCAGGTTTACTGTATCCCTCTGACATTCTTATTGACGATGAAACACAGAAATTGCATCGGAATTAAATGGAATTGCACAATGCGTCTTAGGTACAAGAAAACTGACTCTTCTTACTATCTATGTTTTGTCCCATTCCCGTGACACTAGTTATAGATTCCGATGCTTCACTTCAGGTTTACTGTATTCCTCTGACTTTCTTATTGACGATGAAACAAAGAAATTGCATCGGAATTAAATACAATAGCACAATGCCGACTTAAGTACAAGAGAACTGACTCTTCTTACTGTCTATGTTTTGAACCATTCCTGTGACACTAGTTATAGATTCCGACGCATCACTTCAGGTTTACTGTATCCCTCTGACCTTCTTATTGACGATGAAACACAGAAACTGCATCAGAATTAAATACAAAAGGCACAATGCTGACTTAAGTACAAGAAGACTGACCCCTCTTACTGACTATGATTTCAACATTTCCTGTGAGACCAGTTTTAGATTCCGATGCTTCACTATATGTTTACTGTATCCCTTTTGACCTTCTTATTGACGATGAAACCCAGATATTGCATCGGAATTAAATAGAAAAGGCACAATGCCGACTTAAGTACAAAAAAACTGACTCTTCATACTGTGCATGATTTGAACCATTCCTGTGACACTAGTTATAGTTTCCGATGCTTCACTTCAGGTATACTGTATCTCTCTGACCTTCTTATTGACGATGAAACACAGAAATTACATCGGAATCAAATACAAAAGGCACGATGCCGACTCAAGTACAAGAAGACTGGCTCTTCTTACTGTCTATGTTTTGAAACTTTCCTGTGTAACCGATTTTAGATTCCGATGCTGCACTTCAGGTTTACTGTATCCCTTGGATCTTCTTATTGACGACGTAACACAGAAATTGCATCAGAATTAAACAGAAAAGGCATAATGCCGACTTAACTACAAGAAAACTGACTCTTCTTACTGTTTTTGTTTTGCACCATTCCTGTGCCACTAGTTATAGATTCCGATGCTTCACTTCAGGTTTACTGTATGCCTCTGATCTTCTTATTGACGATGAAACACAGAAATTGCATCGGAATTAAATACAAAAGGCACAATACCGACTTAAGTACAAGAAATCTGACTCTTCCTACTGTCTATGTTTTGAACCATTCCTGTGACACTAGTTATAGATTCCGACGCATCACTTCAGGTTTACTGTATCCCTCTGACCTTCTTATTGACGATGAAACACAGAAACTGCATCAGAATTAAATACAAAAGGCACAATGCTGACTTAAGTACAAGAAGACTGACCCATCCTACTGACTATGATTTCAACATTTCCTGTGAGACCAGTTTTAGATTCCGATGCTTCACTATATGTTTACTGTATCCCTTTTGACCTTCTTATTGACGATGAAACACAGAAATTGCATCGGAATTAAATAGAAAAGGCACAATGCCGACTTAAGTACAGAAAAACTGACTCTTCTTACTGTGCATGATTTGAACCATTCCTGTGACACTAGTTATAGATTCCGATGCTTAACTTCAGGTTTACTGTATCCCTCTGACCGTCTTATTGACGCTGAAACACAGAAATTGCATCGGTATTAAATACATAGGGACAATGCCGAATCATGTACTAGAAGACTGGCTCTTCTTACTGTCTATGTCTTGATCCA
This sequence comes from Schistocerca serialis cubense, assembly GCF_023864345.2. Classification (NCBI taxonomy): domain Eukaryota; kingdom Metazoa; phylum Arthropoda; class Insecta; order Orthoptera; family Acrididae; genus Schistocerca; species Schistocerca serialis. Next base: position 973,717,599 of record NC_064641.1, on the reverse strand, counting down.
TTCCTGTGACACTAGTTATAGATTCCGATGCTTCACTTCAGGTGTACTGTATCCCTCTGACCTTCTAATTGACGATGAAACACAGATATTGCATCAGAATTAAATAGAAAAGGCACAATGCCGACTCAGGTACTAGAAGACTGGCTCTTCTTACTGTCTATGCTTTGAACCATTCCTGTGACACTAGTTATACATTCCGATGCTTCACTTCAGGTTTACTGTATCCCTCTGACCTTCTTATTGACGATGAAACACAGAAATTGCATCGGAATTAAATAGAAGTGCACAATGCCGTCTTAAGTACAAGAAAACTGACTCTTCTTACTATCTATGATTTGTCCCATTCCCGTGACACTAGTTATAGTTTCCGATGCTTCATTTCAGGTTTACTGTATCCCTCTGACTTTCTTATTGACGATGAAACACAGAAAATGCATCGGAATTAAATACAAAAGGCACAATGCCGACTTAAGTACAAGAAGACTGACTCTTCTTACTGACTATGATTTCAACATTTCCTGTGAGACCAGTTATAGATTCCGATGCTTCACTATATGTTTACTGTATCCCTTTTGACCTTCTTATTGACGATGAAACACAGATATTGCATCGGAATTAAATAGAAAAGGCACAATGCCGACTTAAGTACAAAAAAACTGACTCTTCTTACTGTGCATGATTTGAACCATTCCTGTGACACTAGTTATAGTTTCCGATGCTTCACTTCAGGTATACTGTATCTCTCTGACCTTCTTATTGACGATGAAACACAGAAATTGCATCGGAATTAAATACAAAAGACACAATGCCGACTTAAGTACAAGAAGACTGACTCTTCTCACTGTCTATGTTTTGAACTATTCCTGTGATACTAGTTATAGATTCCGATGCTTCACTTCAGTTTTATTGTATCCCTCTGACCTTCTTATTGACGATGAAACACAGAAATTGCATCGGAATTAAATACAAAAGACACAATGCCGACTTAAGTACAAGAAGACTGACTCTTCTCACTGTCTATGTTTTGAACTATTCCTGTGATACTAGTTATAGATTCCGATGCTTCACTTCAGTTTTATTGTATCCCTCTGACCTTCTTATTGACGATGAAACACAGAAATTGCATCGGAATTAAATACAAAAGGCCCAATGCCGAATCAAGTACAAGAAGACTGGTTCTTCGTACTGTCTATGTTTTGAACCATTCCTGTGACACTAGTTATAGATTCCGATGCTTAGCTTCAGGTTTACTGTATCCCTCTGACCGTCTTATTGACGATGAAACACAGAAATTGCATCGGAATTAAATACATAGGGACAATGCCGAATCATGTACTAGAAGACTGGCTCTTCTTACTGTCTATGTCTTGATCCATTCCTGTGACACTAGTTATAGATTCCGATGCTTCACTTCAGGTGTACTGTATCCCTCTGACCTTCTAATTGACGATGAAACACAGATATTGCATCAGAACTAAATAGAAAAGGCACAACGCCGACTTAAGTACAAGAAAACTGACTCTTCTTGCTGTCTATGTTTTGAAGCATTCCCGTGACTCTAATTATAGATTCCGATGCTTCACTTCAAGTTTACTGTATCCCTCTGACCTTCGTATTGACGATGAAACAAAGAAATTGCATCGGAATTAAATACAAAAGCACAATGCCGACTTAAGTACAAGAGAACTGACTCTTCCTATTGTCTATGTTTTGAACCATTCCTGTGACACTAGTTATAGATTCCGATGCTCACGTCGGGTTTACTGCATCCCTCTGACCTTCTTATTGACGATGAAACATAGAAAGTGCATCGGAATTAAATACAAAAGGCACAATGCCGACTCAAGTACTAGAAGACTGGCCCTTCTTACTGTCTATGCTTTGAACCATTCCTGTGACACTAGTTATACATTCCGATGCTTCACTTCAGTTTTACTGTATCCCTCTGACCTTCTTATTGACGATGAAATACAGAAATTGCATCGGAATTAAATAGAAATGCACAATGCCGTCTTAAGTACAAGAAGACTGACTCTTCTTACTATCTATGATTTGTCCCATTCCCGTGACACTAGTTATAGTTTCCGATGCTTCATTTCAGGTTTACTGTATCCCTCTGACTTTCTTATTGACGATGAAAAACAGAAATGGCATCGGAATTAAATACAAAAGGCACAATGCCGACTTAAGTACAAGAAGACTGACTCTTCTTACTGAATATCTTTTGAACATCTCCTGTGAGACCAGTTTTAGATTCCGATGCCTCACTATATGATTACTATATCCCTTAGACCTTCTTATTGACGATTAAACACAGAAATTGCATCGGGATTAAATACAAAAGGCACAATGCCGACTTAAGTACAAGAAGACTGACTCTTCTTACTGACTATGTTTTGCACATTTCCTGTGAGACCAGTTTTTGATTCCGATGCTTCACTATATGTTTGCTGTAGCCCTTGGACCTTCTTATTGACGATGAAACACAGAAATTTCATAAGAATTAAATACAAAAGGCACAATGCTGACTTAAGTACAAGAAGACTGACTCTTCCTACTGACTATAATTTCAACGTTTCCTGAGAGACCAGTTTTAGATTCCGATGCTACACTATATGTTTACTGTATCCCTTGGACCTTCTTATTGACGATGAAACACAAAAATTGCATTGGAATTAAAAAGAAAAGGCACAATGCGGGCTTAAGTACAAGAAAACTGACTCTTCTTACTGTCTATGTTTTGAACCATTCCTGTGACACTAGTTATAGATTACGATGCTTCACTTCAAGTGTACTGCATCCCGTGGACCTTGTTATTGACGATGAAACACGCAAATTGCATCTGATTTAACTAGAAAAGGCTCAATGCCGACTAAAGTACAAGAAGACTGACTCTTCTTACTGACTATGTTTTCAACCATTCCTGTGACACTAGTTATAAAATGGTTCAAATGGCTCTGAACACTATGGCACTCAACTGCTGTGGTCATAAGTCCCCTAGAACTTAGAACTACTTAAACCTAACTAACCTAAGGATATCACACACAACCATGCCCGAGGCAGGATTCGAACCTACGAGCGTAGCGGTTGTGCGGTTCCAGACTGTAGCGCCTTTAACCGCTCTGCCACTCCGGCCGGCTCCACTAGTTATAGATTCCGATGCTTCACTTCAGGTTTACTGTATCCCTCTGACCTTCTTATTGCCGATGAAACACAGAAATTGCATCGGAATTAAATACAAAAGGCACAATGCCAACTTAAGTACAAGAAGACTGACTCTTCCTACTCTCTATGTTTTGAACCATTCCTGTGACACTAGTTATACATTCCGATGCTTCACTTCAGGTTCACTGTATCCCTCTGACCTTCTTATTGACGATGAAACACAGAAATTGCATCGGAATTAAATACAAAAGGCACAATGCCGACTTAAGTACAAGAAGACTGACTCTTATTACTGTCTATGCTTTGAACCATTCCTGTAGCACTAGTTATAGATTCCGATGCTTCACTTCAGGTTTACTGTTTCCGTTGGACCTTCTTATTGACGATGAAACACAGAAATTGCATCGGAATTAAATACAAAAGGCACAATGCCGACTTAAGTACAAGAAGACTGACTCTTATTACTGTCTATGCTTTGAACCATTCCTGTAGCACTAGTTATAGATTCCGATGCTTCACTTCAGGTTTACTGTATCCGTTGGACCTTCTTATTGACGATGAATCACAGAAATTGCATCGGAATTAAATACAAAAGGCACAATGCCGACTTATGCACAAAAGAATGACTCATCTTACTGTCTATGTTTTGAACCATTCCTGTGACACTAGTTATAGATTCCGATGCTACACTTCTGGTTTACTGTATCCCTCTGACCTTCTTATTGACGACGAAACACAGAAATTGCATCGGAATTAAATAGAAGAGGCACAATGCCGACTTAAGTACAAGAAGACTGACTCTTCCTACCGTCTATGTTTTGAACCATTCCTGTGACACTAGTTATAGATTCCGATGCTTCACCTCAGGTTTATTTTATCTCTCTGACCTTCTTATTGACGATGAAACACAGAAATTGCATCTGAATTAGATACAAAAAGCACAATGCCGACTTCAGTACAAGAGGACTGACACTTCTTACTGTCTATGTTTTGAACCATTACTGTGACACTAGTTATAGATTCTGATGCTTCACTTCAGGTTTACTGTGTCCCACTGACATTCTTATTGACGGCGAAACACAGAAATTGCATCGGAATGAAGTACAAAAGGCACAATGCCGACTTAAGTACAAGAAGACTGACTCTTATTACTGTCTATGCGTTGAACCATTCCTGTAGCACTAGTTATAGATTCCGATGCTTCACTTCAGGTTTCCTGTTTCCGTTGGACCTTCTTATTGACGATGAAACACAGAAATTGCATCGGAATTAAATACAAAAGGCACAATGCCGACTTAAGTACAAGAAGACTGACTCTTATTACTGTCTATGTTTTGAACCATTCATGTGACACTAGTTATAGATTCCGATGCCTCACTTCAGGTTTACTGTATCCCTTGGACCTTCATATTGACGATGAAACACAGAAATTGCAACGGAATTAAGTACGAAAGGCACAATGCCGACTTAAGTACAAGTAGTCGGACTCTTGCTACTGTCTATGTTGTAAACCATTCCTGTGACACTAGTTATAGATTCCGATGCTTCACTTCTGACCTTCTTATTGACGATGAAACACAGAAATTGCATCGGACTTAAATTCGAAACGCACAATGCCGAGTTAAGTCCAAGAAGACTGACTCTTCTTACTGTCTATGATTTTAACCATTCCTGTGACACTAGTTATAGATTCCGATGCTTCACTTCAGGTGTACTGCATCCCTTGGACCTTCTTATTGACGATGAAACACAGAAATTACATCGGAATTAAATACAATGGGCACAATGCCGACTTAACTACAAGTAGACCGACTCTTCTTACTGTCTATGTTTTGAACCAATCCTGTGACACTAGTTATGGATTCTGATGCTTCACTTCAGGTTTACTGTATCCCTCTGACCTTCTTAGTGACGATGAAACACAGAAATTGAATCGGAATTAAATATAAAAGGCACAATGCCGACTTAAGTACAAGAAGACTAACTTTTCTTTCTGACTATATTTTGAACCATTCCTGTGACACTAGTTATACTTTCCGATGCCTCACCTCAGGTTTACTGTATCCCTTGGACCTTCATATTGACGACGAAACACAGAAATTGCATCGGAATTAAATACGAAAGGCACAATGCCGACTTAAGTACAAGGAGTCTGACTCTTCCTACTGTCTATGGTTTAAACCATTCCTGTGACACTAGTTATAGATTCCGATGCTTCACTTCTGACCTTCTTATTGATGATGAAACACAGAAATTGCATCGGAATTAAATAGAAAAGGCACAATGCCGACTTAAGTACAAGATGACAGACCCTTCTTACTGTCTATGATTTGAACCATTCCTGTGGCGCTAGTTAAGGATTCCGATGCTTCACTTCAGGTTTACTGTATCCCTTGGACCTTCTTATTGACGATGAAACACAGATATTGGATCGGAATTAAATACAAAAGGCACACTGCCGAATTAAGTACAAGAAGACTCACTCTTCTTTCTGACTATGTTTTGAACCATTCCTGTGACACTAGTTATAGATTCCGATGCTTGACTTCAGGTTTACTGTATCCCTCTGACCTTCTTATTGACGATGAATCACAGAAATTGCAACGGAATTAAATAGAAAAGGCACAATGCCGACTTAAGTACAAGAAGACTGACTCTTCCTACTGTCTATGTTTTAAACCATTCCTGTGACGCAAGTTATGGATTCCGATGCTTCACTTCAGGTTTACTTTATCCCTCTGACCTTCGTATTGACGATAAAACACAGAAATTGCATCGGATTAAATACTAAAGGCACAATGCCGACTTAAGTAAAAGAAGACTGACTCTTCTTACTGTCTATGTTTTGAACCATTCCTTTGAACCTAGTTATAGATCCCGATGCTTCACTTCAGGTTTACTGTATCCCTTGGACCTTCTTATTGACAATGAAACACAGAAATTGCATCGGAATTTAATACAAAAGTCACAATGCCGACTTAAGTACAAGAAGACTGACTCTTCCTACTGTCCATGTTTTGAACCATTCCCGTGACACTAGTTATAGATTCCGATGCTTCACTTCAGGTTTACTGTATCCCTCTGACCGTCTTATTGACGATGAAACACCGAAATTGATTCGGAATTAAATACAAAAGGCACAATGCAGACTTAAGTACAAGAAGACTGACTCTTATTACTGTCTATGTTTTGAACCATTCCTGTAACACTAGCTATAGATTCCGATGCTTCACTTCAGGTTTACTGTATCCCTTGGACCTTCTTATTGACGATGAAATACAGAAATTGCATCGGAATTAAATACGAAAGGCACAATGCCGACTTAAGTACAAGTAGTCTGACTCTTCCTACTGTCTATGTTTTAAACCATTCCTGTGACACTAGTTATAGATTCCGATGCTTCACTTCTGACCTTCTTATTGACGATGAAACACAGAAATTGCATCGGAATTAAATAGAAAAGGCACAATTTCGACTTAAGTACAAGAAAACAGACTCTGCTTACTGTCTATGATTTGAACCATTCCTGTGGCGCTAGTTACAGATTCCGATGCTTCACTTCAGGTTTACTGTATCCCTCTGACCTTCTTATTGACGATGAAATACAGAAATTGCATCGGAATTAAATAGAAATGCACAATGCCGTCTTAAGTACAAGAAAACTGACTCTTCTTACTATCTATGATTTGTCCCATTCCCGTGACACTAGTTATAGTTTCCGATGCTTCATTTCAGGTTTACTGTATCCCTCTGACTATCTTATTGACGATGAAAAACAGAAATGGCATCGGAATTAAATACAAAAGGCACAATGCCGACTTAAGTACAAGAAGACTGACTCTTCTTACTGAATATCTTTTGAACATCTCCTGTGAGACCAGTTTTAGATTCCGATGCCTCACTATATGATTACTATATCCCTTAGACCTTCTTATTGACGATTAAACACAGAAATTGCATCGGGATTAAATACAAAAGGCACAATGCCGACTTAAGTACAAGAAGACTGACTCTTCTTACTGACTATGTTTTGCACATTTCCTGTGAGACCAGTTTTTGATTCCGATGCTTCACTATATGTTTGCTGTAGCCCTTGGACCTTCTTATTGACGATGAAACACAGAAATTTCATAAGAATTAAATACAAAAGGCACAATGCTGACTTAAGTACAAGAAGACTGACTCTTCCTACTGACTATAATTTCAACGTTTCCTGAGAGACCAGTTTTAGATTCCGATGCTACACTATATGTTTACTGTATCCCTTGGACCTTCTTATTGACGATGAAACACAAAAATTGCATTGGAATTAAAAAGAAAAGGCACAATGCGGGCTTAAGTACAAGAAAACTGACTCTTCTTACTGTCTATGTTTTGAACCATTCCTGTGACACTAGTTATAGATTACGATGCTTCACTTCAAGTGTACTGCATCCCGTGGACCTTGTTATTGACGATGAAACACGCAAATTGCATCTGATTTAACTAGAAAAGGCTCAATGCCGACTAAAGTACAAGAAGACTGACTCTTCTTACTGACTATGTTTTCAACCATTCCTGTGACACTAGTTATAAAATGGTTCAAATGGCTCTGAACACTATGGCACTCAACTGCTGTGGTCATAAGTCCCCTAGAACTTAGAACTACTTAAACCTAACTAACCTAAGGATATCACACACAACCATGCCCGAGGCAGGATTCGAACCTACGAGCGTAGCGGTTGTGCGGTTCCAGACTGTAGCGCCTTTAACCGCTCTGCCACTCCGGCCGGCTCCACTAGTTATAGATTCCGATGCTTCACTTCAGGTTTACTGTATCCCTCTGACCTTCTTATTGCCGATGAAACACAGAAATTGCATCGGAATTAAATACAAAAGGCACAATGCCAACTTAAGTACAAGAAGACTGACTCTTCCTACTCTCTATGTTTTGAACCATTCCTGTGACACTAGTTATACATTCCGATGCTTCACTTCAGGTTCACTGTATCCCTCTGACCTTCTTATTGACGATGAAACACAGAAATTGCATCGGAATTAAATACAAAAGGCACAATGCCGACTTAAGTACAAGAAGACTGACTCTTATTACTGTCTATGCTTTGAACCATTCCTGTAGCACTAGTTATAGATTCCGATGCTTCACTTCAGGTTTACTGTATCCGTTGGACCTTCTTATTGACGATGAATCACAGAAATTGCATCGGAATTAAATACAAAAGGCACAATGCCGACTTATGCACAAAAGAATGACTCATCTTACTGTCTATGTTTTGAACCATTCCTGTGACACTAGTTATAGATTCCGATGCTACACTTCTGGTTTACTGTATCCCTCTGACCTTCTTATTGACGACGAAACACAGAAATTGCATCGGAATTAAATAGAAGAGGCACAATGCCGACTTAAGTACAAGAAGACTGACTCTTCCTACCGTCTATGTTTTGAACCATTCCTGTGACACTAGTTATAGATTCCGATGCTTCACCTCAGGTTTATTTTATCTCTCTGACCTTCTTATTGACGATGAAACACAGAAATTGCATCTGAATTAGATACAAAAAGCACAATGCCGACTTCAGTACAAGAGGACTGACACTTCTTACTGTCTATGTTTTGAACCATTCCTGTGACACTAGTTATAGATTCTGATGCTTCACTTCAGGTTTACTGTGTCCCACTGACATTCTTATTGACGGCGAAACACAGAAATTGCATCGGAATGAAGTACAAAAGGCACAATGCCGACTTAAGTACAAGAAGACTGACTCTTATTACTGTCTATGCGTTGAACCATTCCTGTAGCACTAGTTATAGATTCCGATGCTTCACTTCAGGTTTCCTGTTTCCGTTGGACCTTCTTATTGACGATGAAACACAGAAATTGCATCGGAATTAAATACAAAAGGCACAATGCCGACTTAAGTACAAGAAGACTGACTCTTATTACTGTCTATGTTTTGAACCATTCATGTGACACTAGTTATAGATTCCGATGCCTCACTTCAGGTTTACTGTATCCCTTGGACCTTCATATTGACGATGAAACACAGAAATTGCAACGGAATTAAGTACGAAAGGCACAATGCCGACTTAAGTACAAGTAGTCGGACTCTTGCTACTGTCTATGTTGTAAACCATTCCTGTGACACTAGTTATAGATTCCGATGCTTCACTTCTGACCTTCTTATTGACGATGAAACACAGAAATTGCATCGGACTTAAATTCGAAACGCACAATGCCGAGTTAAGTCCAAGAAGACTGACTCTTCTTACTGTCTATGATTTTAACCATTCCTGTGACACTAGTTATAGATTCCGATGCTTCACTTCAGGTGTACTGCATCCCTTGGACCTTCTTATTGACGATGAAACACAGAAATTACATCGGAATTAAATACAATGGGCACAATGCCGACTTAACTACAAGTAGACCGACTCTTCTTACTGTCTATGTTTTGAACCAATCCTGTGACACTAGTTATGGATTCTGATGCTTCACTTCAGGTTTACTGTATCCCTCTGACCTTCTTAGTGACGATGAAACACAGAAATTGAATCGGAATTAAATATAAAAGGCACAATGCCGACTTAAGTACAAGAAGACTAACTTTTCTTTCTGACTATATTTTGAACCATTCCTGTGACACTAGTTATACTTTCCGATGCCTCACCTCAGGTTTACTGTATCCCTTGGACCTTCATATTGACGACGAAACACAGAAATTGCATCGGAATTAAATACGAAAGGCACAATGCCGACTTAAGTACAAGGAGTCTGACTCTTCCTACTGTCTATGGTTTAAACCATTCCTGTGACACTAGTTATAGATTCCGATGCTTCACTTCTGACCTTCTTATTGATGATGAAACACAGAAATTGCATCGGAATTAAATAGAAAAGGCACAATGCCGACTTAAGTACAAGATGACAGACCCTTCTTACTGTCTATGATTTGAACCATTCCTGTGGCGCTAGTTAAGGATTCCGATGCTTCACTTCAGGTTTACTGTATCCCTTGGACCTTCTTATTGACGATGAAACACAGATATTGGATCGGAATTAAATACAAAAGGCACACTGCCGAATTAAGTACAAGAAGACTCACTCTTCTTTCTGACTATGTTTTGAACCATTCCTGTGACACTAGTTATAGATTCCGATGCTTGACTTCAGGTTTACTGTATCCCTCTGACCTTCTTATTGACGATGAATCACAGAAATTGCAACGGAATTAAATAGAAAAGGCACAATGCCGACTTAAGTACAAGAAGACTGACTCTTCCTACTGTCTATGTTTTAAACCATTCCTGTGACGCAAGTTATGGATTCCGATGCTTCACTTCAGGTTTACTTTATCCCTCTGACCTTCGTATTGACGATAAAACACAGAAATTGCATCGGATTAAATACTAAAGGCACAATGCCGACTTAAGTAAAAGAAGACTCACTCTTCTTACTGTCTATGTTTTGAACCATTCCTTTGAACCTAGTTATAGATCCCGATGCTTCACTTCAGGTTTACTGTATCCCTTGGACCTTCTTATTGACAATGAAACACAGAAATTGCATCGGAATTTAATACAAAAGTCACAATGCCGACTTAAGTACAAGAAGACTGACTCTTCCTACTGTCCATGTTTTGAACCATTCCCGTGACACTAGTTATAGATTCCGATGCTTCACTTCAGGTTTACTGTATCCCTCTGACCGTCTTATTGACGATGAAACACCGAAATTGATTCGGAATTAAATACAAAAGGCACAATGCAGACTTAAGTACAAGAAGACTGACTCTTATTACTGTCTATGTTTTGAACCATTCCTGTAACACTAGCTATAGATTCCGATGCTTCACTTCAGGTTTACTGTATCCCTTGGACCTTCTTATTGACGATGAAATACAGAAATTGCATCGGAATTAAATACGAAAGGCACAATGCCGACTTAAGTACAAGTAGTCTGACTCTTCCTACTGTCTATGTTTTAAACCATTCCTGTGACACTAGTTATAGATTCCGATGCTTCACTTCTGACCTTCTTATTGACGATGAAACACAGAAATTGCATCGGAATTAAATAGAAAAGGCACAATTTCGACTTAAGTACAAGAAAACAGACTCTGCTTACTGTCTATGATTTGAACCATTCCTGTGGCGCTAGTTACAGATTCCGATGCTTCACTTCAGGTTTACTGTATTCCTTGGACCTTCTTATTGACGATGAAACACAGGTATTGCATCGGAATTAAATACAAAAGTCACAATGCCGACTTAAGCACAAGAAGACTGCCTCTTCTTTCTGACTATGTTTTGAACCATTCCTGTGACACTAGTTATAGATTCCAATGCTTGACTTCAGGTTTACTGTATCCCTCTGACCTTATTATTGACGATGAAACACAGAAATTGCAACGGAATTAAATAGAAAAGGCACATTGCCGACTTAAGTACAAGAAGACTGACTCTTCATACTGTAGATGTTTTGAACCGATCCTGTGACACTAGTTATAGCTTCCGATGCTTCACTTCAGGTTTACTGTATCCCTTGGACCTTTTTATTGACGATGAAACACAGGTATTGCATCGGAATTATATACAAAAGTCACAATGCCGACTTAAGCACAAGAAAACAGCTTCTTCTTTCTGACTATCTTTTGAACCATTCCTGTGACACTAGTTATAGATTCCGATGCTTCACTTCTGACCTTATTATTGACGATGTAACACAGAAATTGCAACGGAATTAAATAGAAAAGGCACAATGCCGACTTAAGTACAAGAAGACTGACTCTTCTTACTGACTATGTTTTGAACCATTCCTGTGACACTAGTTATAGATTCCGATGCTTCACTTCAGGTTTACTGTATCCCTTGGACCTTCTTATTGACCATGAAACACAGAAATTGCATCGGAATTAAATACTAAAGGCACAATGCTGACTTAAGTACAAGTAGTCTGACTCTTCCTACAGTCTATGTTTTAAACCATTCCTGTGACACTAGTTATAGATTCCGATGCTTCACTTCTGACCTTCTTATTGACGATGAAACACAGAAATTGCATCGGAATTAAATAGAAAAAGGCACAATGCCGACTTAAGTACAAGAAGACAGACTCTGATTACTGTCTATGATTTGAACCATTCCTGTGGCGCTAGTTACAGATTCCGATGCTTCACTTCAGGTCTACTGTATCCCTTGGACCTTCTTATTGACGATGAAACACAGGTATTGCATCGGAATTCTATACAAAAGTCACAATGCCGACTTAAGCACAAGAAAACAGCTTCTTCTTTCTGACTATCTTTTGAACCATTCCTGTGACACTAGTTATAGATTCCGATGCTTCACTTCTGACCTTATTATTGACGATGTAACACAGAAATTGCAACGGAATTAAATAGAAAAGGCACAATGCCGACTTAAGTACAAGAAGACTGACTCTTCATACTGTCTATGTTTTGAACCGATCCTGTGACACTAGTTATAGCTTCCGATGCTTCACTTCAGGTTTACGGTATCCCTTGGACCTTTTTATTGTCGATGAAACACCGAAATTGCATCGCAATTAAATTCGAAACGCACAATGCCGACTTAAGTACAAGACGACTGACTCTTCTTACTGACTATGTTTTGAACCATTCCTGTGACACTAGTTATAGATTCCGATGCTTCACTTCAGGTTTACTGTATCCCTCTGCCCTCTTATTCCCGATGAAACACAGAAATTGCATCGGAATCAAATAGAAAAGGCACAATGCCGACTTAAGTACAAGAAGACTGACTCTTCATACTGTCTATGATTTGAACCATTCCTGTGGCGCTAGTTACAGATTCCGATGCTTCACTTCAGGATTACTGTATCCCTTGGACCTTCTTATTGACGATGAAACACAGAAATTGCATCGGAATTAAATACGAAAGGCACAATGCTGACTTAAGTACATGTAGTCTGACTCTTCATACTGTCTATGTTTTAAACCATTCCTGTGACACTAGTTATAGATTCCGATGCTTCACTTCTGACCTTCTTATTGACGATGAAACACAGAAATTGCATCGGAATTAAATAGAAAAGGCACAATGCCGACTTAAGTACAAGAAGACAGACTCTGATTACTGTCTATGATTTGAACCATTCCTGTGGCGCTAGATACAGATTCCGATGCTTCACTTCAGGTTTACTGTATCCCTTGGACCTTCTTATTGACGATGAAACACAGAAATTGCATCGGAATTAAATACGAAAGGCACAATGCTGACTTAAGTACAAGTAGTCTGACTCTTCCTACTGTCTATGTTTTAAACCATTCCTGTGACACTAGTTATAGATTCCGATGCTTCACTTCTGACCATCTTATTGACGATGTAACACAGAAATTGCAACGGAATTAAATAGAAAAGGCACAATGCCGACTTAAGTACAAGAAGACTGACTCTTATTACTCTCTATGTTTTGAACCATTCCTGTGACACTAGTTATACATTCCGATGCTTCACTTCAGGTTCACTGTATGCCTCTGACCTTCATATTGACGATGAACCACAGAAATTGCATCGGAATTAAATATAAAAGGCACAATGCCGACTTAAATACAAGAACACTGACTCTTATTACTGTCTATGTTTTTAACCATTCCTGTGACACTAGTTATAGATTCCGATGCTTCACTTCAGGTTCACTGTATCCCTCTGACCTTCTTATTGACGATGAAACACAGAAATTGCATCGGAATGAAATACAAAAGGCACAATGTCGACTTAAGTGGAAGAAAACTGACTCTTCTTACTGTCTATGTCTTGAACCATTCCTGTGACTCTAGTTATAGATTCAGATGCTTCACTTAAGGTTTACTGTATCCCTCTGACCTTCTTATTGACGATGAAACACAGAAATTGCATCGGAATTAAATACAAAAGGCGCAATGAAGACTTAAGTACAAGAAAACTGACTCTTCTTACAGTCCTTGTTTTGAACCATTCCTGTGACACTAGTTATAGATTCCGATGCTTCACTTCAGGTTTACTTTATCCCTCTGACCTTCTTATTGACGATGAAACACAGAAATTGCATCGGATATAAATACAAAAGGCACAATGCCGACTTAAGTACAAGAAGACTGACTCATATTACTGTCTATGTTTTGAACCATTCTTGTGACACTAGTTATAGATTCCGATGCTTCCCTTCAGGTTCACTGTATCCCTCTGACCTTCATATTGACGATGAAACACTGAAATTCCATCGGAATTAAATACAAAATGCACAATGCCGACTTAAGTACAAGAAAACTGACTCCTCTTACTGTCCATGTTTTCAACCGATCCTGTGACACTAGTTATAGATTCCGATGCTTCACTTCAGGTTTACTGTATCCCTCTGACCTTCTTATTGACGATGAAACACAGAAATCTAATCAGAATTAAATAGAAAAGGCACAATGCTTACTTAAGTACAAGAAAACTAACTCTTCTTACTGTCTATGTTTTGATCCTTTCCTGTGAGACCAGTTTCAGGGTCCGATGCTTCACTTCAGGTTTACTGTATCCCTTGGACCTTCTTATTGACGATGAAACACTGAAATTGCATCGGAATTAAATACAAAAGGCACAATGCCGACTTAAGTACAAGAAGACTGACTCTCCTTACTGACTATGTTTTGAATATTTCCTGTGAGACCAGTTTTCGATTCTGATGCTTCACTATATGTTTACTGTATCCCTTGGACCTTCTTATTGACGATGAAACACATATATTGCATCGGAATTAAATACAAAAGGCACAACGCCGACTTAAGTACAAGAAGACTGACTCTTCTTACTGACTATCTTTTGAACATTTCCTGTTATACCAGTTTTACATTCCGATGCTTCACTATATGTCTACTGTATCCCTTGGACCTTCTTATTGACGATTAAACACAGAAATTGCATCGGAATTAAATACAAAAGGCACAATGCAGACTTAAGTACAAGAAGACTGACTCTTCTTACTGACTATGTTTTGAACATTTCCTGTGAGACCAGTTTTAGATTCCGATGCTTCACTATATGTTTACTGTATCCCTTGGACCTTCTTGTTGACGATGAAACACAGAAATTACATCGGAATTAAATAGAAAAGGCACAATGCGGACTTAAGTACAAGAAAACTGACTGTTCTTACTGTGTATGTATTGAACCATTCCTGTGACACTAGTTATAGATTCCGATGCTTCACTTCAAGTATACTATATCTCTCTGACCTTCTTGTTGACGATGAAACACAGTAATTGCATCGGAATTAAATACAAAAGGACAATGCCGACGCAAGTACAAGAAGACAGGCTCTTTTACTGTCTATGTTTTGAAACTTTCCTGTGAGACCGGTTTTAGATTCCGATGCTTCACTTAGGGTGTACTGTATCCCTTGGATCTTCTTATTGACGACGAAACACAGAAATTGCATCGAAATTAAATACAAAAGGCACAATGCCGACTTAAGTACAAGAGGACTGAATCTTATTACTGTCTATGTTTTGAACCATTCTTGTGACACTAGTTATAGATTTCGATGCTTCCCTTCAGGTTTACTGTATCCCTCTGACCTTCTTATTGACGATGAAACACAGAAATTGCATCGGAATTAAATACAAAAGGCACAACGCCGACTTAAGTACAAGAAGACTGATTCTTCTTTCTGACTACCTTTTGAACATTTCCTGTTATACCAGTTTTAGATTCCGATGCTTCACTATATGTTTACTGTATCCCTTGGACCTTCTAATTGACGATTAAACACAGAAATTGCATCGGATTTAAATACAAAAGGCACAATGCAGACTTAAGTACAAGAAGACTGACTCTTCTTACTGACTATGGTTTGAACATTTCCTGTGAGACCAGTTTTAGATTCTGATGCTTCACTATATGTTTACTGTATCCCTTGGACCTTCTTATTGGCGATGAAACACAGAAATTGCATCGGAATTAAATACAAAAGGCACAATGCATACTTAAGTACAAGAAGACTGACTCTTCTTACTGACTATGTTTTGAACATTTCCTGTGAGACCAGTTTTAGATTCTGTTGCTTCACTATATGTTTACTGTATCCCTTGGACCTCCTTATTGACGATGAAACACAGAAATTGCATCGGAATTAAATACAAAAGGCACACTGCCGAATTAAGTACAAGAAGACTCACTCTTCTTTCTGACTATGTTTTGAACCATTCCTGTGACACTAGTTATAGATTCAGATGCTTGACTTCAGGTTTACTGTATCCCTCTGACCTTCTTATTGACGATGAATCACAGAAATTGCAACGGAATTAAATAGAAAAGGCACAATGCCGACTTAAGTACAAGAAGACTGACTCTTCCTACTGTCTATGTTTTAAACCATTCCTGTGACGCAAGTTATGGATTCCGATGCTTCACTTCAGGTTTACTTTATCCCTCTGACCTTCGTATTGACGATAAAACACAGAAATTGCATCGGATTAAATACTAAAGGCACAATGCCGACTTAAGTAAAAGAAGACTGACTCTTCTTACTGTCTATGTTTTGAACCATTCCTTTGAACCTAGTTATAGGTCCCGATGCTTCACTTCAGGTTTACTGTATCCCTTGGACCTTCTTATTGACAATGAAACACAGAAATTGCATCGGAATTTAATACAAAAGTCACAATGCCGACTTAAGTACAAGAAGACTGACTCTTCCTACTGTCCATGTTTTGAACCATTCCCGTGACACTAGTTATAGATTCCGATGCTTCACTTCAGGTTTACTGTATCCCTCTGACCGTCTTATTGACGATGAAACACCGAAATTGCTTCGGAATTAAATACAAAAGGCACAATGCAGACTTAAGTACAAGAAGACTGACTCTTATTACTGTCTATGTTTTGAACCATTCCTGAAACACTAGCTATAGATTCCGATGCTTCACTTCAGGTTTACTGTATCCCTTGGACCTTCTTATTGACGATGAAATACAGAAATTGCATCGGAATTAAATACGAAAGGCACAATGCCGACTTAAGTACAAGTAGTCTGACTCTTCCTACTGTCTATGTTTTAAACCATTCCTGTGACACTAGTTATAGATTCCGATGCTTCACTTCTGACCTTCTTATTGACGATGAAACACAGAAATTGCATCGGAATTAAATAGAAAAGGCACAATTTCGACTTCAGTACAAGAAAACAGACTCTGCTTACTGTCTATGATTTGAACCATTCCTGTGGCGCTAGTTACAGATTCCGATGCTTCACTTCAGGTTTACTGTATTCCTTGGACCTTCTTATTGACGATGAAACACAGGTATTGCATCGGAATTAAATACAAAAGTCACAATGCCGACTTAAGCACAAGAAGACTGCCTCTTCTTTCTGACTATGTTTTGAACCATTCCTGTGACACTAGTTATAGATTCCAATGCTTGACTTCAGGTTTACTGTATCCCTCTGACCTTATTATTGACGATGAAACACAGAAATTGCAACGGAATTAAATAGAAAAGGCACATTGCCGACTTAAGTACAAGAAGACTGACTCTTCATACTGTAGATGTTTTGAACCGATCCTGTGACACTAGTTATAGCTTCCGATGCTTCACTTCAGGTTTACTGTATCCCTTGGACCTTTTTATTGACGATGAAACACAGGTATTGCATCGGAATTATATACAAAAGTCACAATGCCGACTTAAGCACAAGAAAACAGCTTCTTCTTTCTGACTATCTTTTGAACCATTCCTGTGACACTAGTTATAGATTCCGATGCTTCACTTCTGACCTTATTATTGACGATGTAACACAGAAATTGCAACGGAATTAAATAGAAAAGGCACAATGCCGACTTAAGTACAAGAAGACTGACTCTTCTTACTGAGTATGTTTTGAACCATTCCTGTGACACTAGTTATAGATTCCGATGCTTCACTTCAGGTTTACTGTATCCCTTGGACCTTCTTATTGACCATGAAACACAGAAATTGCATCGGAATTAAATACTAAAGGCACAATGCTGACTTAAGTACAAGTAGTCTGACTCTTCCTACTGTCTATGTTTTAAACCATTCCTGTGACACTAGTTATAGATTCCGATGCTTCACTTCTGACCTTCTTATTGACGATGAAACACAGAAATTGCATCGGAATTAAATAGAAAAGGCACAATGCCGACTTAAGTACAAGAAGACAGACTCTGATTACTGTCTATGATTTGAACCATTCCTGTGGCGCTAGTTACAGATTCCGATGCTTCACTTCAGGTCTACTGTATCCCTTGGACCTTCTTATTGACGATGAAACACAGGTATTGCATCGGAATTATATACAAAAGTCACAATGCCGACTTAAGCACAAGAAAACAGCTTCTTCTTTCTGACTATCTTTTGAACCATTCCTGTGACACTAGTTATAGATTCCGATGCTTCACTTCTGACCTTATTATTGACGATGTAACACAGAAATTGCAACGGAATTAAATAGAAAAGGCACAATGCCGACTTAAGTACAAGAAGACTGACTCTTCATACTGTCTATGTTTTGAACCGATCCTGTGACACTAGTTATAGCTTCCGATGCTTCACTTCAGGTTTACGGTATCCCTTGGACCTTTTTATTGTCGATGAAACACCGAAATTGCATCGCAATTAAATTCGAAACGCACAATGCCGACTTAAGTACAAGACGACTGACTCTTCTTACTGACTATGTTTTGAACCATTCCTGTGACACTAGTTATAGATTCCGATGCTTCACTTCAGGTTTACTGTATCCCTCTGCCCTCTTATTCCCGATGAAACACAGAAATTGCATCGGAATCAAATAGAAAAGGCACAATGCCGACTTAAGTACAAGAAGACTGACTCTTCATACTGTCTATGATTTGAACCATTCCTGTGGCGCTAGTTACAGATTCCGATGCTTCACTTCAGGTTTACTGTATCCCTTGGACCTTCTTATTGACGATGAAATACAGAAATTGCATCGGAATTAAATACGAAAGGCACAATGCCGACTTAAGTACAAGTAGTCTGACTCTTCCTACTGTCTATGTTTTAAACCATTCCTGTGACACTAGTTATAGATTCCGATGCTTCACTTCTGACCTTCTTATTGACGATGAAACACAGAAATTGCATCGGAATTAAATAGAAAAGGCACAATTTCGACTTAAGTACAAGAAAACAGACTCTGCTTACTGTCTATGATTTGAACCATTCCTGTGGCGCTAGTTACAGATTCCGATGCTTCACTTCAGGTTTACTGTATTCCTTTTACCTTCTTATTGACGATGAAACACAGGTATTGCATCGGAATTAAATACAATGGGCACAATGCCGACTTAACTACAAGTAGACCGACTCTTCTTACTGTCTATGTTTTGAACCAATCCTGTGACACTAGTTATGGATTCTGATGCTTCACTTCAGGTTTACTGTATCCCTCTGACCTTCTTAGTGACGATGAAACACAGAAATTGAATCGGAATTAAATATAAAAGGCACAATGCCGACTTAAGTACAAGAAGACTAACTTTTCTTTCTGACTATATTTTGAACCAATCCTGTGACACTAGTTATACTTTCCGATGCCTCACCTCAGGTTTACTGTATCCCTTGGACCTTCATATTGACGACGAAACACAGAAATTGCATCGGAATTAAATACGAAAGGCACAATGCCGACTTAAGTACAAGGAGTCTGACTCTTCCTACTGTCTATGGTTTAAACCATTCCTGTGACACTAGTTATAGATTCCGATGCTTCACTTCTGACCTTCTTATTGATGATGAAACACAGAAATTGCATCGGAATTAAATAGAAAAGGCACAATGCCGACTTAAGTACAAGATGACAGACCCTTCTTACTGTCTATGATTTGAACCATTCCTGTGGCGCTAGTTAAGGATTCCGATGCTTCACTTCAGGTTTACTGTATCCCTTGGACCTTCTTATTGACGATGAAACACAGATATTGGATCGGAATTAAATACAAAAGGCACACTGCCGAATTAACTACAAGAAGACTCACTCTTCTTTCTGACTATGTTTTGAACCATTCCTGTGACACTAGTTATAGATTCCGATGCTTGACTTCAGGTTTACTGTATCCCTCTGACCTTCTTATTGACGATGAATCACAGAAATTGCAACGGAATTAAATAGAAAAGGCACAATGCCGACTTAAGTACAAGAAGACTGACTCTTCCTACCGTCTATGTTTTAAACCATTCCTGTGACGCAAGTTATGGATTCCGATGCTTCACTTCAGGTTTACTTTATCCCTCTGACCTTCGTATTGACGATAAAACACAGAAATTGCATCGGATTAAATACTAAAGGCACAATGCCGACTTAAGTAAAAGAAGACTGACTCTTCTTACTGTCTATGTTTTGAACCATTCCTTCGAACCTAGTTATAGATCCCGATGCTTCACTTCAGGTTTACTGTATCCCTTGGACCTTCTTATTGACAATGAAACACAGAAATTGCATCGGAATTTAATACAAAAGTCACAATGCCGACTTAAGTACAAGAAGACTGACTCTTCCTACTGTCCATGTTTTGAACCATTCCCGTGACACTAGTTATAGATTCCGATGCTTCACTTCAGGTTTACTGTATCCCTCTGACCGTCTTATTGACGATGAAACACCGAAATTGCTTCGGAATTAAATACAAAAGGCACAATGCAGACTTAAGTACAAGTAGTCTGACTCTTCCTACTGTCTATGTTTTAAACCATTCCTGTGACACTAGTTATAGATTCCGATGCTTCACTTCTGACCTTCTTATTGACGATGAAACACAGAAATTGCATCGGAATTAAATAGAAAAGGCACAATTTCGACTTAAGTACAAGAAAACAGACTCTGCTTACTGTCTATGATTTGAACCATTCCTGTGGCGCTAGTTACAGATTCCGATGCTTCACTTCAGGTTTACTGTATTCCTTGGACCTTCTTATTGACGATGAAACACAGGTATTGCATCGGAATTAAATACAAAAGTCACAATGCCGACTTAAGCACAAGAAGACTGCCTCTTCTTTCTGACTATGTTTTGAACCATTCCTGTGACACTAGTTATAGATTCCAATGCTTGACTTCAGGTTTACTGTATCCCTCTGACCTTATTATTGACGATGAAACACAGAAATTGCAACGGAATTAAATAGAAAAGGCACATTGCCGACTTAAGTACAAGAAGACTGACTCTTCATACTGTAGATGTTTTGAACCGATCCTGTGACACTAGTTATAGCTTCCGATGCTTCACTTCAGGTTTACTGTATCCCTTGGACCTTTTTATTGACGATGAAACACAGGTATTGCATCGGAATTATATACAAAAGTCACAATGCCGACTTAAGCACAAGAAAACAGCTTCTTCTTTCTGACTATCTTTTGAACCATTCCTGTGACACTAGTTATAGATTCCGATGCTTCACTTCTGACCTTATTATTGACGATGTAACACAGAAATTGCAACGGAATTAAATAGAAAAGGCACAATGCCGACTTAAGTACAAGAAGACTGACTCTTCTTACTGACTATGTTTTGAACCATTCCTGTGACACTAGTTATAGATTCCGATGCTTCACTTCAGGTTTACTGTATCCCTTGGACCTTCTTATTGACCATGAAACACAGAAATTGCATCGGAATTAAATACTAAAGGCACAATGCTGACTTAAGTACAAGTAGTCTGACTCTTCCTACAGTCTATGTTTTAAACCATTCCTGTGACACTAGTTATAGATTCCGATGCTTCACTTCTGACCTTCTTATTGACGATGAAACACAGAAATTGCATCGGAATTAAATAGAAAAGGCACAATGCCGACTTAAGTACAAGAAGACAGACTCTGATTACTGTCTATGATTTGAACCATTCCTGTGGCGCTAGTTACAGATTCCGATGCTTCACTTCAGGTCTACTGTATCCCTTGGACCTTCTTATTGACGATGAAACACAGGTATTGCATCGGAATTATATACAAAAGTCACAATGCCGACTTAAGCACAAGAAAACAGCCTCTTCTTTCTGACTATCTTTTGAACCATTCCTGTGACACTAGTTATAGATTCCGATGCTTCACTTCTGACCTTATTATTGACGATGTAACACAGAAATTGCAACGGAATTAAATAGAAAAGGCACAATGCCGACTTAAGTACAAGAAGACTGACTCTTCATACTGTCTATGTTTTGAACCGATCCTGTGACACTAGTTATAGCTTCCGATGCTTCACTTCAGGTTTACGGTATCCCTTGGACCTTTTTATTGTCGATGAAACACCGAAATTGCATCGCAATTAAATTCGAAACGCACAATGCCGACTTAAGTACAAGACGACTGACTCTTCTTACTGACTATGTTTTGAACCATTCCTGTGACACTAGTTATAGATTCCGATGCTTCACTTCAGGTTTACTGTATCCCTCTGCCCTCTTATTCCCGATGAAACACAGAAATTGCATCGGAATCTAATAGAAAAGGCACAATGCCGACTTAAGTACAAGAAGACTGACTCTTCATACTGTCTATGATTTGAACCATTCCTGTGGCGCTAGTTACAGATTCCGATGCTTCACTTCAGGTTTACTGTATCCCTTGGACCTTCTTATTGACGATGAAACACAGAAATTGCATCGGAATTAAATACGAAAGGCACAATGCTGACTTAAGTACATGTAGTCTGACTCTTCATACTGTCTATGTTTTAAACCATTCCTGTGACACTAGTTATAGATTCCGATGCTTCACTTCTGACCTTCTTATTGACGATGAAACACAGAAATTGCATCGGAATTAAATAGAAAAGGCACAATGCCGACTTAAGTACAAGAAGACAGACTCTGATTACTGTCTATGATTTGAACCATTCCTGTGGCGCTAGATACAGATTCCGATGCTTCACTTCAGGTTTACTGTATCCCTTGGACCTTCTTATTGACGATGAAACACAGAAATTGCATCGGAATTAAATACGAAAGGCACAATGCTGACTTAAGTACAAGTAGTCTGACTCTTCCTACTGTCTATGTTTTAAACCATTCCTGTGACACTAGTTATAGATTCCGATGCTTCACTTCTGACCATCTTATTGACGATGTAACACAGAAATTGCAACGGAATTAAATAGAAAAGGCACAATGCCAACTTAAGTACAAGAAGACTGACTCTTCCTACCCTCTATGTTTTGAACCATTCCTGTGACACTTGTTATACAATCGGATGCTTCACTTCAGGTTCACTGTATCCCTCTGACATTCATATTGACGATGAAACACAGATATTGCATCGGAAATAAATATAAAAGGCACAATGCCGACTTAAGTACAAGAAGACTGACTCTTATTACTCTCTATGTTTTGAACCATTCCTGTGACACTAGTTATACATTCCGATGCTTCACTTCAGGTTCACTGTATGCCTCTGACCTTCATATTGACGATGAACCACAGAAATTGCATCGGAATTAAATATAAAAGGCACAATGCCGACTTAAATACAAGAACACTGACTCTTATTACTGTCTATGTTTTTAACCATTCCTGTGACACTAGTTATAGATTCCGATGCTTCACTTCAGGTTCACTGTATCCCTCTGACCTTCTTATTGACGATGAAACACAGAAATTGCATCGGAATGAAAAACAAAAGGCACAATGTCGACTTAAGTGGAAGAAAACTGACTCTTCTTACTGTCTATGTCTTGAACCATTCCTGTGACTCTAGTTATAGATTCAGATGCTTCACTTAAGGTTTACTGTATCCCTCTGACCTTCTTATTGACGATGAAACACAGAAATTGCATCGGAATTAAATACAAAAGGCGCAATGAAGACTTAAGTACAAGAAAACTGACTCTTCTTACAGTCCATGTTTTGAACCATTCCTGTGACACTAGTTATAGATTCCGATGCTTTACTTCAGGTTAACTGTATGCCTCTGACCTTCTTATTGACGATGAAACACAGAATTTGCATCGGAATTAAATACAAAAGGCACAATGCCGACTTAAGTACAAGAAAACTGACTCTTCTTACTGTCTATGTTTTGAACCATACCTGTGACACTAGTTATAGATTCCGATGCTTCACTTCAGGTTTACTTTATCCCTCTGACCTTCTTATTGACGATGAAACACAGAAATTGCATCGGATATAAATACAAAAGGCACAATGCCGACTTAAGTACAAGAAGACTGACTCATATTACTGTCTATGTTTTGAACCATTCTTGTGACACTAGTTATAGATTCCGATGCTTCCCTTCAGGTTCACTGTATCCCTCTGACCTTCATATTGACGATGAAACACTGAAATTCCATCGGAATTAAATACAAAATGCACAATGCCGACTTAAGTACAAGAAAACTGACTCCTCTTACTGTCCATGTTTTCAACCGATCCTGTGACACTAGTTATAGATTCCGATGCTTCACTTCAGGTTTACTGTATCCCTCTGACCTTCTTATTGACGATGAAACACAGAAATCTAATCAGAATTAAATAGAAAAGGCACAATGCTTACTTAAGTACAAGAAAACTAACTCTTCTTACTGTCTATGTTTTGATCCTTTCCTGTGAGACCAGTTTCAGGGTCCGATGCTTCACTTCAGGTTTACTGTATCCCTTGGACCTTCTTATTGACGATGAAACACTGAAATTGCATCGAAATTAAATACAAAAGGCACAATGCCGACTTAAGTACAAGAAGACTGACTCTCCTTACTGACTATGTTTTGAATATTTCCTGTGAGACCAGTTTTCGATTCTGATGCTTCACTATATGTTTACTGTATCCCTTGGACCTTCTTATTGACGATGAAACACATATATTGCATCGGAATTAAATACAAAAGGCACAACGCCGACTTAAGTACAAGAAGACTGACTCTTCCAACTGACTATCTTTTGAACATTTCCTGTTATACCAGTTTTACATTCCGATGCTTCACTATATGTCTACTGTATCCCTTGGACCTTCTTATTGACGATTAAACACAGAAATTGCATCGGAATTAAATACAAAAGGCACAATGCAGACTTAAGTACAAGAAGACTGACTCTTCTTACTGACTATGTTTTGAACATTTCCTGTGAGACCAGTTTTAGATTCCGATGCTTCACTATATGTTTACTGTATCCCTTGGACCTTCTTGTTGACGATGAAACACAGAAATTACATCGGAATTAAATAGAAAAGGCACAATGCGGACTTAAGTACAAGAAAACTGACTGTTCTTACTGTGTATGTATTGAACCATTCCTGTGACACTAGTTATAGATTCCGATGCTTCACTTCAAGTATACTATATCTCTCTGACCTTCTTGTTGACGATGAAACACAGAAATTGCATCGGAATTAAATACAAAAGGACAATGCCGACGCAAGTACAAGAAGACAGGCTCTTTTACTGTCTATGTTTTGAAACTTTCCTGTGAGACCGGTTTTAGATTCCGATGCTTCACTTAGGGTGTACTGTATCCCTTGGATCTTCTTATTGACGACGAAACACAGAAATTGCATCGAAATTAAATACAAAAGGCACAATGCCGACTTAAGTACAAGAGGACTGACTCTTATTACTGTCTATGTTTTGAACCATTCTTGTGACACTAGTTATAGATTTCGATGCTTCCCTTCAGGTTTACTGTATCCCTCTGACCTTCTTATTGACGATGAAACACAGATATTGCATCGGATTTAAATACAAAAGGCACAACGCCGACTTAAGTACAAGAAGACTGATTCTTCTTTCTGACTACCTTTTGAACATTTCCTGTTATACCAGTTTTAGATTCCGATGCTTCACTATATGTTTACTGTATCCCTTGGACCTTCTAATTGACGATTAAACACAGAAATTGCATCGGATTTAAATACAAAAGGCACAATGCAGACTTAAGTACAAGAAGACTGACTCTTCTTACTGACTATGGTTTGAACATTTCCTGTGAGACCAGTTTTAGATTCTGATGCTTCACTATATGTTTACTGTATCCCTTGGACCTTCTTATTGGCGATGAAACACAGAAATTGCATCGGAATTAAATACAAAAGGCACAATGCAGACTTAAGTACAAGAAGACTGACTCTTCTTACTGACTATGTTTTGAACATTTCCTGTGAGACCAGTTTTAGATTCTGTTGCTTCACTATATGTTTACTGTATCCCTTGGACCTCCTTATTGACGATGAAACACAGAAATTGCATCGGAATTAAATACAAAAGGCAAGAAGCCGACTTAAGTACAAAAAGACCGACTCTTCTTACTGACTATTTTTTGAACATTTCCTGTTATACCAGTTTTAGATTCCGATGCTTCACTATATGTTCACTGTATCTCTTGGACCTTCATGTTGACGATTAAACACAGAAATTGCATCGGAATTAAATACAAAAGGCACAATGCCGACCTAAGTACAAGAAGACTGACTCTTCTTACTGACTATGTTTTGAACATTTCCTGTGAGACCAGTTTTAGATTCCAATGATTCACTATATGTGTACTGTATCCCTTGGACCTTCTTATTGACGATGAAACACAGAAATTGCATCAGAATAAAATACAAAAGGCACAATGCTGACTTAAGTACAAGAAGACTGACTCTTCCTACTGACTATGATTTCAACATATCCTGTGAGACCACTTTTAGATTCCGATGCTTCACTATATGTTTACTGTATCCCTTGGACCTTCTTATTGACGATGAAACACAGAAATTTCATCGGAATTAAATAGAAAAGGCACAATGCCGACTTAAGTACAAGAAATCTGACTCTTCTTACTGTCTATGTTTTGAACCAATCCTGTGACACTAGTTATCGATTCCGATGCTTCACTTCAGGCTTACTGTATCGCTCTGACCCTCTTATAGACGATGACACACAGAAACTGCATCGGAATTAAATACAAAAGGCACAATGCCGACTTAAGTACAAGAAAACTGACTCTTCTAACTGTCTATGTTTTGAAGCATTCCGTGACACTAGTTATAGATTCCGATGCTACACTTCAGGTGTACTGTATCCCTCTGACCTTCTAATTGACGATGAAACACAGATATTGCATCAGAATTAAATAGAAAAGTCACAACGCCGACTTAAGTACAAGAAAACTGACTCTTCTTACTGTCTATGTTTTGAAGCATTCCCGTGACACTAGTTATAGATTCCGATGCTTCACTTCAAGTTTACTGTATCCCTCTGACCTTCGTATTGACGATGAAACAAAGAAATTGCATCGGAATTAAATACAAAAGCACTATGCCGACTTAAGTACAAGAGAACTGACTCTTCCTATTGTCTATGTTTTGAACCGATCCTGTGACACTAGTTATAGCTTCCGATGCTTCACTTCAGGTTTACGGTATCCCTTGGACCTTTTTATTGTCGATGAAACACCGAAATTGCATCGCAATTAAATTCGAAACGCACAATGCCGACTTAAGTACAAGACGACTGACTCTTCTTACTGACTATGTTTTGAACCATTCCTGTGACACTAGTTATAGATTCCGATGCTTCACTTCAGGTTTACTGTATCCCTCTGCCCTCTTATTCCCGATGAAACACAGAAATTGCATCGGAATCTAATAGAAAAGGCACAATGCCGACTTAAGTACAAGAAGACTGACTCTTCATACTGTCTATGATTTGAACCATTCCTGTGGCGCTAGTTACAGATTCCGATGCTTCACTTCAGGTTTACTGTATCCCTTGGACCTTCTAATTGACGATGAAACACAGAAATTGCATCGGAATTAAATACGAAAGGCACAATGCTGACTTAAGTACATGTAGTCTGACTCTTCATACTGTCTATGTTTTAAACCATTCCTGTGACACTAGTTATAGATTCCGATGCTTCACTTCTGACCTTCTTATTGACGATGAAACACAGAAATTGCATCAGAATTAAATAGAAAAGGCACAATGCCGACTTAAGTACAAGAAGACAGACTCTGATTACTGTCTATGATTTGAACCATTCCTGTGGCGCTAGATACAGATTCCGATGCTTCACTTCAGGTTTACTGTATCCCTTGGACCTTCTTATTGACGATGAAACACAGAAATTGCATCGGAATTAAATACGAAAGGCACAATGCTGACTTAAGTACAAGTAGTCTGACTCTTCCTACTGTCTATGTTTTAAACCATTCCTGTGACACTAGTTATAGATTCCGATGCTTCACTTCTGACCATCTTATTGACGATGTAACACAGAAATTGCAACGGAATTAAATAGAAAAGGCACAACGCCAACTTAAGTACAAGAAGACTGACTCTTCCTACCCTCTATGTTTTGAACCATTCCTGTGACACTTGTTATACAATCGGATGCTTCACTTCAGGTTCACTGTATCCCTCTGACATTCATATTGACGATGAAACACAGATATTGCATCGGAAATAAATATAAAAGGCACATGCCGACTTAAGTACAAGAAGACTGACTCTTATTACTCTCTATGTTTTGAACCATTCCTGTGACACTAGTTATACATTCCGATGCTTCACTTCAGGTTCACTGTATGCCTCTGACCTTCATATTGACGATGAACCACAGAAATTGCATCGGAATTAAATATAAAAGGCACAATGCCGACTTAAATACAAGAACACTGACTCTTATTACTGTCTATGTTTTTAACCATTCCTGTGACACTAGTTATAGATTCCGATGCTTCACTTCAGGTTCACTGTATCCCTCTGACCTTCTTATTGACGATGAAACACAGAAATTGCATCGGAATGAGATACAAAAGGCACAATGTCGACTTAAGTGGAAGAAAACTGACTCTTCTTACTGTCTATGTCTTGAACCATTCCTGTGACTCTAGTTATAGATTCAGATGCTTCACTTAAGGTTTACTGTATCCCTCTGACCTTCTTATTGACGATGAAACACAGAAATTGCATCGGAATTAAATACAAAAGGCGCAATGAAGACTTAAGTACAAGAAAACTGACTCTTCTTACAGTCCATGTTTTGAACCATTCCTGTGACACTAGTTATAGATTCCGATGCTTTACTTCAGATTAACTGTATGCCTCTGACCTTCTTATTGACGATGAAACACAGAATTTGCATCGGCATTAAATACAAAAGGCACAATGCCGACTTAAGTACAAGAAAACTGACTCTTCTTACTGTCTATGTTTTGAACCATACCTGTGACACTAGTTATAGATTCCGATGCTTCACTTCAGGTTTACTTTATCCCTCTGACCTTCTTATTGACGATGAAACACAGAAATTGCATCGGATATAAATACAAAAGGCACAATGCCGACTTAAGTACAAGAAGACTGACTCATATTACTGTCTATGTTTTGAACCATTCTTGTGACACTAGTTATAGATTCCGATGCTTCCCTTCAGGTTCACTGTATCCCTCTGACCTTCATATTGACGATGAAACACTGAAATTCCATCGGAATTAAATACAAAATGCACAATGCCGACTTAAGTACAAGAAAACTGACTCCTCTTACTGTCCATGTTTTCAACCGATCCTGTGACACTAGTTATAGATTCCGATGCTTCACTTCAGGTTTACTGTATCCCTCTGACCTTC